>NW_015505612.1:610524-611314 GCF_001515645.1 Sinocyclocheilus grahami | reverse complement strand
GTGTTGCTCTTTAAGCATGCTTCACTTTGTCAGACAGGTTCGATTTAAGTGATTTCTTGATTCAACAGCTCTGGCAGTAATCAGACCTGCGTGTGGCTAGTGAAATTTAACTCAGCTTTCTAAAATGATGTGGTTAATCACAGTTCTTTCATGATTTAAGAGGAGGGGCAATTAATTTTTCACGTAGAGCCAGGTAGGTTTGGACAGCTTTTTTCCCTTAATAAATTAAATTATAATTTAAAAACGGCATTTTGTATTTACTTGCATTATCTTTGCGTAATATTAAAATTGGTTTGATGATCTGAATCTTTTAAGTGTGACAAATATGCAAAAAATAAAAAAAAACAGGAAGGGGGCAAAAACCATTTCACGGCACTGTAAGTGTTAAATACATGTGACACTGAACATATGTCACTGACTGAAAACAAGCAGTTCAAACTAGGCCTACTTATTACATGAATCAAATATTCTGTGAAACTAAAATAACTGCATTTAACTGGCCGGCCCATCTATCTATCTATCTGTCGGCCCATCTATCTATCTATCTATCTATCTATCTATCTATCTATCTATCTATCTATCTATCTATCTATCTATCTATCTATCTATCTATCTATCTATCTGTCTGTCTGTCTGTCGGCCCATCTATCTATCTATCCATCGGCCCATCTATTTATCTATCTATCTATATATCTATCGGCCCATCTATCTATCTATCTATCTATCTATCTATCTATCTATCTATCTATCTATCTATCTATCTATCTATCTATCTATCTATCTATCTATC
>NW_015505612.1:561661-610083 GCF_001515645.1 Sinocyclocheilus grahami | reverse complement strand
GCCCATCTATCTATCTATCTATCTATCTATCTATCTATCTCTGTCTGTCAGTGCAAACTACTTTTTCTGTCAGACCCAATGACTGTGCACTTCTGTTATTTTCTATGTGAACACAGGTTCATGGCCTCTGTATTTGTACTGGATTGTGGACAGTGCAGTTAATTTTTTAACAGAACACATGTTGTTTTCCTACATATTACACAAATCACCATAGGCCGTTACTGACCACCACACAGCTCACACAAGCTTTATGTGTAGAGGCAAAGTGTACTACAGGTTAACCCTGAAGAAGACTTGAAACAGCTGAATAGAAATATCAATCTGGTCATAACTTTTAGAAAAAAATTCTTGCATGAAAATAGCTGTCAAAAACAGATAGCATATACTACTTTTAAGATACTGTGTCCAAAGAGTTTTGAAATGCTGTTGCGTAAAGTATCTTTTAGGGGATTCATAGACATGTTTTTGTCTTAGATGACAAACTAGACATGTATGAGAGCAGTATAAATCAAGCTTATAGAGTGGGCAGAGCAGCAGGGTCATAGTGTTTGTCATGAGACAGAGAAAATCTTAAACTGAGGTGGGTCTCAGCTTTATATTCGCTTCACAACTTGTTTTATTTAGATGGAACAAGTTACAAAGGATTTGTTGAATTTATTTAATCTAAACCAGTTTCATTTTTATGAAAAAAAGGATGACAAAAGTCCTCGTTTGTTAACATTAGTTAAAGGATTATATAACATGAACAACGAGGAACATATTTTTATACCATTTAGTAATGTTTTTTATGTTAGTTCACAGTGAAGTAACTACTGTTAACAGATACAACTTTTGATTAAAAATAATGTATTAGTAAATATTGATATTAACCTTCAAGATAAACAGATTATGTCGAAGTATTGTTCAGTATTAGTCCATATTACTAATATAGATGTTAACAAATAAAAAATTATTGTGTTACCGAAAAGTCTTAGGGTGTGCGATAAGATATTAGCATAATATCTTTTTCTAATGATGAAACAAAATGCCTCTTCCCTAATTTCATTGATTTGGAGCATATGATTTATTTTTATTTTTAAATGGCACCCTTAATTCAAAACGAAAACACTAGAACATTTGAGAGTGACAGCGGTCAAACAAATATTTACCAACAGAAGACGGTGACCTGGGCTGGAGAAAATTCTGGAAAGAATTTAGTATTTATTTTACAAGTAGCATAAAGAGGAAATATAGCTTTGTATATTAATGTTGTGCACAGTATCGTCACTTAAAACTAAAGCATACAATTTGCATTTCAACTGTATAGTCCAAATTACATTTTATATACCATTGTTCAGCTTACAAAAATATATACTTACAAATGATCAGACAAATCTATGTGCTTCATTCAAAAATATCTTTTTAGTGGTACAAAACAGACATTTTTTTACATAAACGCTTAAAATATAAATAGCATGTACAAGATTTCTTGATTTTTAAAAAACATATATACACAGTTTATCTTAAGAGAAGTTTCTAGTTCTTCAGTATCTCAGTAAATCAATCAAACATGTAAGTGGAACAAAAAAGCACAAACTTTGGCTGATCAATACAAAGTACTTTCTTAGTACAGCCTTTCATTTTATCGTCTGATCTTTCTAATCAGAATCCTCACTGCTGCATGAATTGTACGAGCTGTCATAATACTCAGCCATGTAGGGAAACTTATGGATGCTTGGGTTCAGTTTGGGCACCCAGGAACGAGGAACCAGGAATGTCGCGAGGTTGAACAAATCCACAAACACTTTGTAACGGTCACTGAAAGATGAGAGAAGGAGGCATCGCTGATTTATTAAAAAAAACGTCATTTTATTAGCACTTTTCAGGGGTTAAAGTGTTACTGTTTATGACAGATCTTTATCACGGTGTGAAACTCCCATAAACACATTAAAAATGTGAATAAAAGCCTTTTATCAGCGTCAAACACTTGTAAACCATATTAGTGGAGATAAGAGAGCATTAAGGATCATAACCTGAGATAATTATGAGGAAATGGGCTGTCGAAATAACACAAAACCCAAAAGTAGTTTAGTATTTCAGACTGACACAGTGTCATTAGTGAGACACAAACCTGACAGTGGCGCGCAGGTAATGGTAGCCTGAAGATCCACCTGTCCCTGCCTTACTCCCAATCATTCTGTGCACCATACAGACATGGTTATCTGGAGGGAAAGGTTTGGGATGTTAGCGTGGGATCTGGCTGCAGTATATGTGGAGCTCCCTGAATGAAGGCTCAGAATCAAAGACTTACATCTCCACTTGGTCATGAGCGTATCGATCTCCATCAGTGCAGTCAGGAGCTGGAAGGGCACCTGGAATCGAGGCTCTTCCCTGGAAGATGAAAAAAAAGTAAGGATGAAGATCTCCACTGTAAAAATACCCTACACTCTAATGCACAAAAATGATATTTCTATGAATATAGTGGATATGGGATGAAATGTAATCATACATACCTATAGAAATTAATCATTAGAGCTCCCTGAAGGGCCTTGTAAGAAAGTCGCCGTTCACCTTTTGGAAAAAGATTGAAACTCTTGTTTTCATGCACCATAGTTGGTAAAAAATGTGACCCAGGACCACAAAACCAGTCATAAGATGTATACATCATCTGAAAGCTGAATAAATAAGCTTTCCATTGATGTATGGTTTGTTAGGATAGGACAATATCTGGACAAGATACAACTATTTGAAAATCTGGAATCTGAGGGTGCAAAAAAATCTAAATACTGAGAAAATCACCTTTAACGTTGTCCGAATGAAGTTCTTAGCAATGCATATTACTAATCAAAATTAAGTTTTGATATATTTACGCTAGGAAATTTACAAAATATCATCATGGAACACGATCTTTACTTAATATCCTAATGATTTTTGGCATAAAAAAAAAAAAGATAATTTTGACCCATACAATGTTTTTTTGGCTATTGCTACAAATATACCCCAGCGACTTAAGACTGGTTTTGTGCTCCAGGGTCACAAATACTTTCAAAGTAGTAAATAAAACAGACTCTTGGACTATGTTTTAAAATAAAATAGTTTTTCAGTCTTTACTATAAAAGTTTCATTTTTAATGTTTTACTTGCCATTATTTGTCAAATTTACTAAAAACTTCTGAGCGAAAATAGTTTAAAAGTAAATCCTACACCATTTTTTTTTTCAGTGTAGTATTGAAATGGATACTATAAGGTCTTGGTAGTGTCCAAAACCATGGTATTACCATCATTTTACCTTTGTATAGGTGAAATTATTTATTTTATTATTATTTTGAATTAGCTTAAATTTAGTTACATTTTTAGTAATTTTTATGCACTTTTGTCATTTTTATTAGGCTTTTTTCTTTTTCTTTTTAAATATTACTGTTTAGGTTTAATTCAGATTCACGTCCTGTTTCTTTATTTCCAGTTAGGTTCCACAGCCTTGACAACAAACTGCAGTATGTTTATGTTTTTCCATCTAATATTTATATTTTATTTCAATTAACAAAAATGTATGCATAGTTTTAGTTAAAAATAACAACCCTGCCTATAATCTACACTACACTAGTACTGGCTAAGCATTGTGGGCCAATCTTCACCTTTGCTTAAAAGATGCTCATGGCGTTTTGGGTCAAACAGGGCGGTAAAGATCTCAGTCTGTTTGTTTAGTTCAGCCAGAAGGTCCTCCTTCACCTCAGAATCTTCCATTTTCTGTAAGTCAAAGCAATGAGTTAAACTTGATAACTAACATTATTGAGAAAAAGGAATGGAGAAAAAAAAATCACTGTGATCGGAAAAGAAAGCAGAACGGACTTCCAGTTTGTGCTTCTCAATCTTGAGACCCTCTTCGATGTTGGCTTGCAGTTTTCCCCAGAAATTAAATCCATCATTTTCCAGTCCAGGAGTCCTCTCCAGCCATTTCTGCAATAGACATAATAACATATAACTGAAGTAGCATATTAATTATGCCAAAAGTATTGACAAAATTCATTCTTTTTATACAGAATATCCTGGATGGGTCTTGAACCTGAAGATGAGAGGTTTTACCTCCACCAGCTGCAGGAGAGTGGGTTCCTGCTCTGAACTCAGCAGCGTCTCGCTCTCTTGTCCATGGAAGTTATCTCTGTAGTGTCGCCGGTTGTAGGGGACTCTCAAATGATCCGCCACACCAATCTTAGCCTCCAGAAGACGGAACTGAAGACTCTGGAACCCAGAGGCCGGGGACAGATACTCCCTACAGCCCATTAACAACATCTTAAACCAGTGAACAAATCACTCAAACCATTTTTTCTGGATTGACTGATTCACTGAAAAGATTCAACTCATTCATCTACTTGTTTTTTTTTTTATGTCAGTGCAAAATGTGAAGTATATCATCACCCAGTGACTATAAGGCATGAAGATATTAGGATATTGTAAACATTAACATCATGATTTTTTGTGAAGCTGCTTTGAAACAAAGTATTGTGGAAATCACTATACAAATAAAAAAAATTTTTTTGCTTTATTTTGTAAAATTGAGGCCTGTTGTTCAGGGATGTTTGAGCTTAGGCCATCCAAATCTCATGAGAAAAAGTATGTATTTTATGACGTGGCGATTTTGTATGAATTAGAATGATGTGATTCATATAGAAACATACAACTTTTAGAAAAAAAACCCCATGAAGGTTCACCCTAAACCTGACTGTTAGTGGGGCGTGAGTAGATCGTATGCAAACATATGAATGCGGTCATATGAATTCATATAAAATAGGCAGCAATTTGCCAAAATGTAAAATAGCTATGAATTGACATGACTGTGTCGACGAAGGATGTTACCTGAAATCAAAGAAGTCCAGGGCCGTCATAGTCTCCAGGACAGCAAACTGCTCCACCAGCAGTTTGAAGATCATGGTGATCCTGTGGATCCTGCTCACCACCTTCAGCATGTTTCTCTCATCCCGGACCTGTGGACAAAGTCCACATTTAATCATTTTAAAAAATATTATATATGCACCTTCTCTCTCAAAAATAACGGTTCCAAATGGTGGTTTTTGCAGCGATGCCATAGAGGAAGCATTTTTGGTTCCCCGAAGAACCTTTCAGGTTTTTCCTTAGTGTGAAGAACATTTTAAAAACCTTAAGAACCCTATTTCACTATAAAGAACCTTTTGTGGAATGGAGACGTTTCATGGATGTTAAATGTTCTTCATGGAACTGTCGATGCCAATAAAGAATTTTTATTTTTAAAAGCTGTAAAACCCAAGGAACAATCAACTCTTCTCTTTTGTATTTTATGACGTGGCGATTTTGTATGAATTAGAATGATGTGATTCATATAGAAACATACAACTTTTAGAAAAAAAACCCCATGAAGGTTCACCCTAAACCTGACTGTTAGTGGGGCGTGAGTAGATCGTATGCAAACATATGAATGCGGTCATATGAATTCATATAAAATAGGCAGCAATTTGCCAAAATGTAAAATAGCTATGAATTGACATGACTGTGTCGACGAAGGATGTTACCTGAAATCAAAGAAGTCCAGGGCCGTCATAGTCTCCAGGACAGCAAACTGCTCCACCAGCAGTTTGAAGATCATGGTGATCCTGTGGATCCTGCTCACCACCTTCAGCATGTTTCTCTCATCCCGGACCTGTGGACAAAGTCCACATTTAATCATTTAAAAAAATATTATATATATACACCTTCTCTCTCAAAAATAACGGTTCCAAATGGTGGTTTTTGCAGCGATGCCATAGAGGAAGCATTTTTGGTTCCCCGAAGAACCTTTCAGGTTTTTCCTCAGTGTGAAGAACATTTTAAAAACCTTAAGAACTCTATTTCACTATAAAGAACCTTTTGTGGAATGGAGAAGTTTCATGGATGTTAAATGTTCTTCATGGAACTGTCGATGCCAATAAAGAATTTTTATTTTTAAAAGCTGTAAAACCCAAGGAACAATCAACTCTTCTCTTTAAAAGCATACTTATTTTAGGTGGTGTCCTGTCCACAACTCAATATTCATTTTGTTCGTTTAACTCACGTGCTTTTTAATGAATAGGTCCCGAACTGAATCAAGCTCCCATAATATCTGCTTAAACCACAACTCGTAAGCTAAAAGAGAAAACACAGGATAACAGTCAGGATTTGTGGATATCGAACTGCAAAATGTTTTTGCTAACAAGTTTTCATATAGTATGAATGCACAGAAATAGATTACCTTGGTGGGTAACAATGAAAAGATGCTCATCGTGGATTTTGTCACCTTTCTCTTGACTCTGCAAAACTTGAGCGTTCAGCACCTTGTCAAGCTAACAGCAAACAGATTGAAGTTATGACACCTTAATGCATTTCAGCTTTTCTTGCTGTGGTTAAGTCATTTTGCAGCAAAATAGGGTTAAATTTAGATATGAATAATTCAGATTTGGATCAATACAGATGCATCTATTATGGTTGATGACTTTATTACCTGTAGGTATTCTCCATAGACAATTCCTCCTTTAGTGGCTTTGTTGATGCCCTTTTGGGATTCATCCTCTTCCTCTGCCTGACTGGGCTTACTGGTAAACAATCTAATTTTGAGATAAATAATATATATTTTATTTTTTACATTTTCTTCAGGTAAAAAATAAAAACATTGCATTTTATTTTGATTACATTATATTTCATTTCATTTGATTTTGACAGGAATTAAAAACTCACTGATGCTTTCTTCCCAAAAAAGGACATCCACTCATGTTTTTCCTCAAAATGTCCCCAAGGTTCTGGGTGCTTCATTGCAAAGTGAAGCATTTAAAGATTTGCAGTGTCCAATCAGATGCTGGACAGCCAAACCCTGCCTATCAAAGCAAACACACAGGGTAGGCATGTGCGTGTGTGTGTATGAGAGTTTGTGTACAGTTTATGATTTGATTGTTATGGATTTTTTTTTAATCAAGCCATTTAGAATAGGGTTGTTTGAGTTGTAGTTAATAAATAAAACTAAAACCATTTTTGTTACTTGAAATAAAATAAACGTTAACTGGGGGTGGGGGGGTTAACGTTTATTTGGAGCAATAAAAAAAAGAAAATATGTATATATATACACTTTTTTAAATATAACTTTTTTTATTCCAGCTACCTGCCAAAGTAATATTTCTCTTTTTCAATTTAACTTGATGTATTTTATATATTTATATATATATATATATATATATATATATATATATATATATATATATATATATATATATATATATATAAACAAAAACTAATAAAAACTACAAAAATCACACAACAAAATTACTAAAACTTTTCAATTAAAAATTTAAAGTACAAAAGTAAGAACTAATTTAAAATATGAATTAAAACTATAATAGTATCACAATGATCCTAAAAAAAAAACACTTAAGAAAAAAAAAAAAACCACGCGCTTGTGGAATATTTAATTTGGTTACTTGCCGTGTAATGCAGTCTTGAAATTCAGGAATACACTCATTTAAATGTTCTTTATATTGATAATATGCTTGTAGCTTTACGGCTTATCTTGCATTCAAAGTGTACTTGCATTTAGTTTTTTTCGCATTAGCTTCTACACTAATGGCAGGTAAATATTTACTTGTCCGTATGGTCTTAACTCTTAAAATTCAACAAAATCAGCCAATGGCAGTGAGTGCACGATGGTTAGAGGGGTTTATCACAACAGGGTCATGTGTTGTTAACAGAGAAGCTAATGCTGAAAATAAATAAAACTGCAAATACATTTTGAAAATGAGATGAACCATAAAGCTACAAGCACATTATCAAAACGAAGAACATTTTGACCAAGACTGCATTACTTGGTCAGAAGTAAATGAACATCAAATTAAATACTCCACAAGTACATTTAGCTGTGGTGTTTGGGTATCCACTATCTGGCAGCTTTAAAAGTCACTTAAATGAATAATCAAACCCTCCAAGTCACTGAATTTTACTGAGAGTGGTCATTTGTGGATCATAACAAGCCTGGTCGTTATATAAGAGCAGACATTTGCGGTCACATATGTTCCTGTTGGACCAGCATCCTCAAACAAAATATCAGCTGGAGCCCGACCAGAACGCCTGATCTAAAAACTAAACAAATCAATATTTCAGAGACAGAGCTGGAGGCCAAAGAGTGTCGCATTTTCAATGGGGGCTTAAGTCGGGTTAATGTATAAATTTATGGACAAACACACACACACACACACAAAAATCACATGCTGTGACACATAAGCACTACTGACGCAGGAAAGGGTTCACAGAAATGTGGCGCTTAAACAAACTGACCTTGACAATTGCTCGGGTCACATGATGTGCTTGTCTTTTGAACCCTTGCAAAGAAACCAAAACACATTAAAAGAGCCGGACATACAGGGATTTCTATAGAGCTTAGAGGTAGCCACCGTTTGAGAGCCAGCAGGTGAAGATCCCAGTGGAAGATCCTGGTATAGGTGATATCATGAAAGGACTGCTCACCCTCACTGAAAATGTAATGGCTCTATTTTCTCCATGGTCAGTGTTTTTCTACACTTCTCTCCCTTCACACTACTGCTGCTGTCTGTCTGCTATCACGTCTACTGGAAACCAAAAGAAATGGATGTCAAGTTAAGTCATTCAGAAATAAAACAATAACCAAAAAGCAAAACACAGAACCTCTCAATGCAGGAGTCACACTAGATAACTAAATGTTAGTTTCCGTTTTAGATTTTGCTCATTTATTGCACAAATTAACGGCACTATTCTAGTAAGTGTTTGACTTTTGATTACAATACGAGTCAACGGTTAAATTTCTTTGAACAAAATTAATATTTTATTCAGAAAGGATGCATTAAATTGATCATAAATGACCGTAAAAACATGTTACAAAAGAAAAAAAAAAGCTAAAAAATGCTTTTTTTAGTCTTTCTATTCATCAAAACAGTAACAGTATCAAATACAATATCAAGGAATTACAGGAAATAAAAAGAAAACAAGTATGATTGCCCTTGTATTGAAAATGACAATAAATGACCAATTACAATGTCCATCAAAAGTCAAACACACTGCTTATTCGCATGAAGTAGATGCAACAAACTATTTTGTCTTTTGCTTCCATTACTTTTTTTTTTTTCCAAAGTGTGTGGGGCTAAATAACATCCAAAATACTAGGCATATTGTAAACATTACCTGCTGTACCCTAGTTAGGACATGGTAAATAAATAAATAAATAAAAGTCTGCTAAAGAACAGGAACGTTTCTCAGATCCCATTTTCTCAATGAACATAAATCTGTTTTTGACATTTATTACAGAGAACTAAGAAGGGAAGGAAAAAAAAAAAAAAGGGAGGAAACCTTATTATATTTATTAAAGCAAATAAAATAAATATAAATAAAACGGATGTATATATATATATATATATTTTTTTTTTTTTAACTATGGTGACATTTTACATCTCTCAAAAATAAAAAGTGGTGGGATTTAGTATATCTACCGAACATCACCAAGAATACAGACCCACATGATTTTTCCATATTTATTTAGCATTAATCAATACAAATACACACATTTCCCTGAGGAAATTAACCACTCCAGCTTTAAAAGAACCAGTGGCTGAACTTTTGCTCATGTTTGATAACACCGTTCTCACATGAAAATGAATACAACATATGGTACAAGATGAACAAGCAAAAGTAAAGGGTAACAATGTGAACTGAATTACCTCCAAGTAATCAAACACTCTTATTCCTATGCGTTCGTATCCTATAGATCTGCAGATATGACATACAAGTGAGGTGAACATGGCCCCAGTTTTGGAAAAATCACTTTTCAGCACATATATGATTGCCATGGAACATAAAGAGTGACATGGCGGATATTTCAGTGTGCATCTGAAAGAGTGAAAGTGAACAAAACCAATAAAACTGTGCATAAGGTGTAGATTTGTTATTGTGACAGAGGATTTAATGATGTTCTCCTAGGCCTAGCAGCAACCTACTGCCTCCTAGAGGAAGAGAAACTGACTGTCACACCACACAGTTCAGATAAAGACAAATGAAACTATTTAAAAAAAAAAAAAAAAAAAAAAAAAAAAAAAAAGAAAAAAAGCAAAAAGCAAAAAATAATAAAATAAAATCAGCATTAATTAAAAAAAGAAAATAATTTAACATTCCCCAATACCAAAAGCATTCAGCATTGCATTCACATTTGTTAATTGCATATTTATTAAAAAAAAAAAAAAAAAAAAAAAAAAAAAAATCAGCATTAATTAAAAAAAAAAAAAAAAAAAAAAAAAAAAAGATTGTTGTGTTTGTTTATCCATCGTTCATAGTAGATGGTGCGAGCAGATGCTTTGAGGTGGTAGTTAATAAAACTTTATATAATAAAAATGTAATTGATCGTGTCACCCAGGTCAATAAGAGCAAGGTGAGTTTTTTTTGTTGCCTCATTCAAGGAATGCCCAGCAAACACGTTTATGATATAAACAAACATACTGATACAATATCGGACAAATACCGTTGAAAAGAACACATTGCAATTATTTCAGATTCTCAATACCATTTCAAAAATCAAACAGTACCAAAGTATTGCAGAAATGGAGCAATAAAAAGACAGACAGATTCAGCCCTTTTTCAGATTAAACTGAAGAATTAAAAATGCCCCATACAGCAAAATAAATCAACATGAATTTGAAGACCAAACAATAAATAAATGCAAACATGGAAGAAAATCTGTGATCAGATTGTAAGATTTACTGTATGAACTTCAACTTCATGGAGTCCTTTTTAAAAATTTGCACATTCCTTTGCTTTCAAAGAACATTTTAAGGTTCATGTAGAACATATCTTTAATAGGTTCACAAATTGTATTCTTACATATTACATACATATTATTTATTAAATGAAGTGCAGTCCAATAGACATGCAATTGGTACTTTTTTTTTTTTTTTAAATAGTACAATTTTACTATTGAATCATTTTCCATCTGCGACTTTTTTTGCATGTTAAAATCCATAAAAAAAAAAAAAAAGGACACTGACCTCAAAAAAGCACTATCAATGGCTTGGATTTTTTTGCAGAGCGACAATACAAACTATCAGGTAAAAAAACCAAGGTGATCACCTGATATTGCTTAGTGGTTAATTTCAGGAACAACACTTGTATGTATGTATGTATATATATATATATATATATATATATATATATATATATATATATATATATATATATATATATATATATATATATATAATAAACAAAACAAACAAACAAACAAACAAACATGTTATTCCTTCAAAAACCAAACAAATACATAAACCAAAAAAATATACACAGACAAACCAGCAAGTTGAGGATAGTTGAATTGGACTGCATAAATTATGCAAATAAATCACATCTGGAAAGATGGAAGGGACTATCTGCAACATTTTGAAAAACCGTTTGTTTTTATGATTTAAAAAAGTTGCTTTTTTCCCTAGATTAGCAGCAAAACCGTTAACAAGTCATGCACAAGTAATACTGTTAACTGGCCAATTTTGAGTGATTTCATTGGCAGTCTGATTTGATTTGGATCGCAAAATTTCCCCACCTCACACAAAGACTCCAGGTTAAAGGTCCATCATTTGTACTTTTTCCTAACGAATGTGCCCGAAATTTCTCAATCAATGCACCTGAGCCCCTTCCAGCCGATTCCCAGTCAAATTCCCACAAATGTGTCATTGCAAAAATTGCATTTTTTTGAATAAACAAGACTTGACAGTTTTCAGACACTGTTTTCAATGGAGAAAAAAAAAAGTTTCAAGATGGCCCAAAATCAAAACCCATCGCCAGATACTGCGCCAGGAGAAGTGAACAAAACACAAATGACTTTCACAATGTTTGGCCTTCCACAACTAAATTCCCACCTCGATTCTTCCATGGGAAGAGATATGAAAAGTAGAGATCAGGTCTAATTATATATCTACGCCGATATATTTGTAAAAATGAGCTGGCTGTAAATTAAGCTGAATCTTGGATTCTGTGAGCCACTAGAGTTTGGTTTGTTCCACATGCAGCGATGGTTTCCAAATTGTAGCATGCAGCCTCTGCCGCAAAACCTGTAGAGATGATTCAATACTACATTAACAGGACGACGCTTGAAATCCAGTGAAGAGCCTCCGTGATATCCGTAGGAGAGCCACAGGTCCATAAAATCATGGAGAAGGTGATCTAAAGAGCCACATTTGGTTAACGAGTTCATATCGGTTTTAACAAATTCATTAATTTGACAGTTTCAATTGTTTAAAGGAATCCCTGGTGATTTGAACGTGCAATACGGAGTGTGTTGGTGGAAATGCTAGGAAATGGCCTCAATCTGGTAAGAGCAGTCGTCCGGATGAGGGGTAGGTTTGGCTTCAGTAGTGCTCTTAGGTTTGGGAGGCCAGTCGGGATCCACACTCAGCTCTTGGGCCAGGTGCATGTACCGAGCCTTGGGCACTTTTTTCTGCCGGCAGCAGAGCCAGGAGAGGCATTTAGTTCCAAACAGGACTATTCCTCCCTATAGACACACACACACACACACACACAGGCCAGGGAGGAACACAAGGGGAAGCGGAGAGGAAAAGATAAGTCATCTGTTTTTATAATTTCCTTCAAAGGACAGAATTCAAACCTGCAATGGAAACACTAAACTATAACAAAATAAAATGATAAATTAAAATATAAATCTGGAGAAACAGATTTGGTTTGTCTGTACAGTATATGTCATGCCTCTGCGCACATGCAAGGATAATGACTCTTTATGCTTATTCAAATTAATACCAAATTTCAATGAAATATAGATGCTTGCTTTAGCTACTTTTTAAGCTCAAATGGCATTAAAAAGAATGTTCCGGGTTCAAATCCATAGCGTGCTGTCAGTTGCCACAAAAAAATATTTATTTTGACTTGTCTTAAGTTTTTAAAAACAAGCAAAAGTTGTGTATAAAGTAATGCACTGAGATGTTAAAAAACGTATGATGTAATGACGTAAGCATTATAAGTGTTAAAATGGACCTAGTGTGACAAAACCACTAATAAACCAAATGCACATAGCTATATCCATATTTTGACCCTCTAATTCCACACAATGTGTGCGCATCCACTTACAGGAATCAAATTGGTAAAGTATGAACAGAAGTTCATTCACCTGTTGGCATATTTTGGAATTTGCTTTTCATTTTGTAAACCATTCTGGAGTTCCTGCTCCATGGGCAATTTATGCTTGTTTTCACATCCTTGTCAAAAATTTTTTGGTGGTAATCAAAGGCAGGCCACAGATACTGTCAATAGAGCTCGTTTTTAAACCCGGAACATTCCTTTAAAGGAATATCCCAGGTTATTTGCAATTTAAGGTCTATTTTAACTTAATGTCAAGCTCAAAAAGGTAAACCAAGTTACTTTCTCAGTATCAGTGTTGTTATTTTTTACTAAAACTATTAAAAATCATTTTATAAAATTGTTAAAATTAAAAATAAAATAAAAATCACATTAAAAAGCCTACTAAAACTTCAATTAAAATTAAGTAAATAATAAATTAAGTAATTAAATAAATTAATGATCAAATTCAAAATATAAATAAACCCTTTATCAGTATAACCTATACTAAAAACAGCACTTAATACATGTATGAGGACACCACAAAGATACGTGATGTTTCTATCGTTGAAGCACGTTTTACATGTGCTTTTCAGATGCAACCTTAAACACTTAAATTGGTAAACTTCTTGGTAACCAGACGTTTATCCAACTATAAAAGTAGTCCGACTCTAAAAGGGTGATTCAAGCAAGTAAAAATGACTGCCTGTGACCATCAACAGCAGGCCTGACTCATTTTGAACCCTGAACATTCCTTTAAAGGAAAATTCTGAATTATTTACACTTTAACGTCTATGACAAGTTAAATATACACTGCCGTTCAAAAGTTGGGGATTGGTAAGATTTGAAAATGCTTTTCGAAGAAGTCTTATGCCCACCAAGGCTGCATTTGTTTGATTTAAAAAATGATAAAGATCACTGTAAAAAAAATAATAATAATAAAAAAAAAATATAAAAAAATTATTATTATAATAAAATAATATATTTTTTTAATGAATCTAAATTTTGTTTTAATAGAAGTTTCAAAAGCAAAAAATATCTGAATAATAAGGTATTCATTTCTTTAAAATAAATAAATAAATAATAATAATAATATTTCACACACACACACACACACACACACACACACACACTGTATATATATCTTACTGACCCTAAATTTTCTAACATTAGTGTATTTAAAAAAAAAAACGAAACCCAATTGCTTTCACTTACTATGTGAGGATACCAAAAATTTGACTTTTTTTATATAAAAGACTAGTTACACCGTACACAGAGCTGCAAATTCTACATTAGCTATGCAAAACCAGTAGCTCCTCCACAAAAACATAAATGCTTTACATAGACATTAAGTTGCAAACAACCCGGAATGTTCCTTTAACCAAACCAGATGCTGAAATCGACACACAAAACACAATGCATCAGAAGTTTTGCGATTCACTGTGTTAGACGATAAACATTGCTCTGTTTGGCACATACCTGCACCGTCATTGCAAACACCCAGTTAAAACAGATGCATAGCTTACACACGTATGCAGTAGTTGCCACTACAGAAGGAGCATTAGAGGAAAATGTGGGGAAGTGGGGTAATCGTAAGCCCCCGGAGCCAACATGGGGCACAAGAGAGCGTTCAGAAAAATCATGTTGGCGCATGCAAGACCAAACGTTAAAACAGAGAGCTGGGTGAGAGGGAGAGAGAAGAGGAGGAAGAAGGTGAGGGACAAGAGGGTGCACTAGAGAGCGTTCAGAAAAATCATGTTGGCGCATGCAAGGCCAAACGTTAAGACAGGGTGCTGGGTGAGAGGGAGAGAGAAGAGGAGGAGGATTTAGGAAAGGGGGAAAAGAGTGAAAGTGGACACCAGGAAGTGAAAAGGAAACGGTGAACAGAAGTGTCAGATTTTTCCCAACCTGTGGTGTCGGGCCTGCAGGGGAGATGCCATAGCTTCCCTGCTTGTCTCTGCTGAACACATGCTTCCATAAGATGACGTCAAGCACGACGGTCTATAGAATATCGCAGTAGGGCGGAAAGAATGAAGAGAGCTACGGATCACATGGCTAGCAAAAGATTTATGGTCATCATTTGTTTCTGCTTTTTCCTTGTCAAGAGCAAAACTAAATACATTTCTTGAAAGGGCAGTGATTCTTTTGGATTGTGTTAAAGAAAAACAGAGGAGGTGAGAGAATTATGTTATTCTGCACTAAAAGTCATCAGTTCATTGGCAATGAACATACAGCGAGATCACAGGATCGGGTCCCAATGATTGGCTGCTGCGGTCTAGTGTTCTACTGATTGACAGGTGAGAGAGAACGGCTGAAAAGGGGCGTGATCTGTAGTTAGCACCAGGAAGTCGTACGATCTAAAAGGTGAAGCAAACAGCCACTATGCCACTACGATGATTGCTGGCATTTCTTAATCAGTGTGAGGAGCTTTCGCCCAAAGATGACAAGAATAATTTGACCCTTTATTTGGGATTCAGAGGGAGAAGGAGCTGCTGATGGAATCACACGCTGTACAGGGTAAAATATAAATGCTGTTTCCTTATCCTGTGAATCAGCCTCAGCAGAGTGGAATTGACTTCTGTATAGGGATGGGAATCGTAAGAAATTTTGGCTCCTGAATTTCATAAACGATTCTTTTAGTGCTTTTAGTAACTGATCTTAATACCTTCTAAAAAGTTCAACTTTTGTCTCATCAGTCCACAGAATATTTGCCCAAAAGTCTTGGGATCAAGATTATTAATCAAGATATTTTTTGGCAAATGAGAGACAAGCCTTTGTGTCCTTTTTGGTCAGCAGTGGCTTTTGCCTTGGAACTCTCCCATGGTGTTTTTAAAGGGTTAGTTCACCCAAAAATAAAAATTAGCCCACAAATTACTCACCCTGAAGTCATCCTAGGTGTATATGACTTTCTTCTTTCAGATGAATCCAGTCGGAGTTATATAAAAAATTGTCCTGGCTATTCCAAGCTCCAAGCTTATCATTGCAGTCTGCAGGTGTTGCAGTGCTTCAGTCCAAAAGAAGTTAAATAAAAAGCGCCCATCCATAAAAATAAAAAAAAATGCATTTTTGTAAGAAAAATAATCATATTTATAACGTAAGAATCAATTTAATCTAGCTTGCGCTCACTGTTGTAAACGGAAGCAGTTCCGGGCGGATGACATATGAGGTCAGAGTTATGCATGCACTGCTCAGAAGTGACGAGCGCGGAAGAGCAGGGGAGAGATCAAAACAAAACAACGGTCACTAATTAGAAGTACAAAACAAGGATTTGTAAGAAAGAATGTCAGAGGAATTTGATATAAGCCAAGAGGAGACTGGTTATCCTTTGCTAAAGTAAGGAAACTTTGCTTCCTTTGCTCCTGTAAACAAACGTTGGTTTTCACGAGACTCACCGGCACATGCGCAACGCCAACATCTTGCGTCATCCTCCCGGAGCTGATTCCGTGTACAACTATTGGCGCATTAAAGTGATTATTACGTTCTGAATATGGATATTTTTCCTACAAAAACGCATCGATTTGCTACAGGAGGCCTTTGTTCACCCCCCGGAGCCGTGTGAGGCACTTTTTTATTTTATGGATGGGCACTTTTTATTTCACTTCTTTTGGACTGAAGCACTGCAACACCCACTGACTGCAATGATAGAGCTTGGAATAGCCAGGACAATTTTTAATATAACTCTGACTGGATTCGTCTGAAAGAAGAAAGTCAAATACACCTAGGATGCCTTGGGGGCGAGTAAAACACAGCCTAATTTTCATTTTTGGGTGAACTAATCCTTTAATTCCCCAACCTTGAATTTAACAAAAAATACAATATTGAAATGCAGTTTATTTTCATATGTGAATATACATAAGTAATGTGGCTGATGTAACAGTCTGACGTCCCTACTTACCTCGATAAAGACAGACACTACAGTGTTGCCCAGCACGATGAGCACCATAGACACACGCCAGCTCAAAGGAACACATATGAGCTGAGGAGAATGTAGACAATATAATTAACAACTTAAACGAAACATATACACTATCATTCAAAGGTCAGTTAGAGTAACATCAAGCAAATCAGCATATTGATTTCTGAAGGATCGTGTGACACTGAATACTGGAATAATGGCTGAAGAAAATTGCCATCACAGGAATAAATTATATTTTAAAATATATTAAAATAGAAACATTGTAATACTGTTACTGTAATTACTGTTTTTACTATTTATTTAATATTGAAAATGCAGCCTTAGTGAGCATAAGAGAATTCTTTCAAAAACATTAAAATCGTATAAACCTTTGTTAAAACATTTGAACGGTAGTGTATGTCTAGGTTTTTATAAGGGCATGTGTGATAATTATTCAAACCATAATCCATATATTAAAATAGGCATGGGCCGATTACCAGTTTCAAGGTATACCGCGATTTGAAAATTTCACGGTTTCAAAATAATATTTTGAAACATATATTTTGAATATATTAAATAAATAAGAAAAATTTTTTGGGTGAACTAATCCTTTAATTCCCCAACCTTGAATTTAACAAAAAATACAATATTGAAATGCAGTTTATTTTCATATGTGAATATACATAAGTAATGTGGCTGATGTAACAGTCTGACGTCCCTACTTACCTCGATAAAGACAGACACTACAGTGTTGCCCAGCACGATGAGCACCATAGACACACGCCAGCTCAAAGGAACACATATGAGCTGAGGAGAATGTAGACAATATAATTAACAACTTAAACGAAACATATACACTATCATTCAAAGGTCAGTTAGAGTAACATCAAGCAAATCAGCATATTGATTTCTGAAGGATCGTGTGACACTGAATACTGGAATAATGGCTGAAGAAAATTGCCATCACAGGAATAAATTATATTTTAAAATATATTAAAATAGAAACATTGTAATACTGTTACTGTAATTACTGTTTTTACTATTTATTTAATATTGAAAATGCAGCCTTAGTGAGCATAAGAGAATTCTTTCAAAAACATTAAAATCGTATAAACCTTTGTTAAAACATTTGAACGGTAGTGTATGTCTAGGTTTTTATAAGGGCATGTGTGATAATTATTCAAACCATAATCCATATATTAAAATAGGCATGGGCCGATTACCAGTTTCAAGGTATACCGCGATTTGAAAATTTCACGGTTTCAAAATAATATTTTGAAACATATATTTTGAATATATAAAATAAATAAGAAAAATAAGAAATAAGAAAATATAATATTTTGAGTAGCTAATATTTTCCGTTATCCCGTTCCTGCGGTATGCGCTGTTTTTCATGTCTCCTCAAAGACTGAAAGTGTAGGAACCCCTCAGGTTGAGTGCAGTGTAGAGAGTAACACGACCCTCCTCCTCCTGTTGGTGCGAGCGCGCGGTCAGTCATGTGTGTGTAGGATGGCCGAACTTAAGGAGCTGCCCATGGAACTTACGTGATCGGCAACTGGCCGTTTTTTGTCTTATTGCAAGCAAGTCGTCTCTGTTCTGGACTTGCACAAACTGCGTTGCTATGCAATCGTTTTCCAAAATATAATTTATGTGAAAATATGAAGTCTGTACATGCCCGTTAACAGAGGCCAGAGACATTGAAGACGGACGCACAGAGAAAAATACTGTAGCAGGCAGATCACTCACGGGTCACATAATGAACAAACTAATCCTCAATATTGATTTAGAGGTTTAAATGAATGCATCTCTGAGGGGAACTGACTGTCTTCAGAAAAGTTTACGTGGTATTTTCTTTTCATCTCGTCTCTGTATAGTTCATATTAAAGCAGTGTTTCAGCGGTAACCAAGGAAACGCCGTATCTGGTGTTCCATGAGCGCCTCCTGCTGTCAGAGAGTGAATCTGCATCATTCAGAGCATCTGCTGATTGCTTTGTTCAGGCATGTAGTATAATTTCACAAAGCAAGTCAGAACATTGTTTTTGCTTCAAATTTGGACATTATTAAATCAAATTATGTATATGAATTATATAACTAAAATTAAATAACTGTAATTACAGATTTAGGTTAAATAAAGTTGTCAGGCTTTAATTTTCTTCTTTTTAGGAAACAAATCAAAGAAAAAATAAACAAATTATATTGTTCCTAATAGTCTGTATTTTGCTCCAAAACAAAATAGATTGTGTTCAGTGGGAAAAAGTTAAATTTTTTTTACCCAGTCATTTAAAAATAACACATTTTAGAGCTGTAACGACAATACCGTGATACCTTTGCTTAAGGTTATCATACCGTCAAAATCTCATACCGGCCCATGCCTATATTAAAATAATCAATCATTACGAAACAAACGTACCTCTAAAAATTTATCGATTTCAGCAACTGGGAAAAACATTATGAAAAACAGGAAAACGATGAGAATTAAAGCAGAGAGGACAAATGGCCCTGAAAGAGAAAATAAATAAATAAATCAATAAAACAGACAACCAGAAACACAATCAATGAAGAGTAACTGAAAACTAAATTTGCATTTCCCCTATTTTCAAGACAATGTCAGACAAAGATCTAACAATTTAGTTTCAATAAGCAAATATCTCTCTAAATTAACTGCACAAAAATATCAGGATGTAAATATTAAAATAAAATTATCAGCAGAGAGAGATAGCAAACATTATATCTATATAACATTTCATGGGAAATGTTCAAAATGTACTCTGAATTATCTTTGAAATTTCATATGCATTAAATTGAGAGGAAAAGAATATAGAAAAGTGTGAGGGATTTTAAAATATTGCTGCTTTGTGAGTTGTTTGTCAATGCACTGCGAATGCATCAAGTTAAAAAAAGGTTCATCCTTACAATTCTTGTAGCTGGGCTGGCGGAAAGGTTTTCCTTTGGAGAAAACAATGGCAACAATGAGGTACTGAAAAGAGGAGACGAAGAAGAGTGTGGTATTCACATCATTCATGATTCTTTCTTTAGTCTGTTCTTCAGTGGAGTTAGTGAAGTCATCCATGTGATGGGGAACAGAGCAGTTGTAGAAACTGTGCATTATAGAACAAGACAAATAAATGACCAGAGCTGAAGTAAGATTATAAGATTAATTTTTAAATAAGGTTAAGTTTGAAAACAATATGAACACTGTTTAAGTGTTGCAGTACCACTAATGACCTGAAGAGAGCAGTGCACTGTAACTCACTCTGGCTTGGAGTACCAGTCCAAATTTTGGATCAAGAGGAAGGCCATGATCTGGAAACCCAGGCAAATGAAAATCTGGGTCAGAACTGAGAAGAGGAGAGGACCTGAGACAAGACCAGAGGGAGGTCTTTGGGCGACAAGCTCCTTCCATGCGGAGTTCAAACTCACTAGGAGTGAGTTGGAAAGCAAATCAGAGAAATTATACAAAATAATCAACCATTTACTTACAAATCAATAATGTACCTCAGTTTTCATGAGCTAAAACTCTGTTAAATCTTAATGTTTATTAACAACATGAAATCACAAATCTTATTGTGCATGATCTAGTGCACATTATTCTAAAGAAAATTTTTGCAGCCATAAAATACAACAGGCACCCCTGAGATCAATCTGAGCTCAACAAGATGATCATACTCACTGGTGAAGACAATTAGAAGAATGATGGCCAAGTCAATGAAGAGAAACTGAAAGTCACCCAAGTTACTGCCAATCTGAAACGCATTATTAATGGATCAGGTTTGTATAAGCAATCTCAGCATGAACTAATGATCTTCTGTTACTCACAAGCACAGAAAGATGTATAATAACGTCTCCGGTTACATACCTAACCTCGATTCCCTGAAACATTGTGAAGCTCATGCTATGGGGTTATCCCACTCCTTCCTTAAATACTGAAGCCTAATTGAATCGCACTGGTAAATCTTAGCGGCCAATGACGCTCAAGCTAGGGATGGAGCCACCCACTACATAGGTCGGCTGAATCTTTCCCTCAGAGTCTTACATAGCTGTTCGAACAGTCAAAACTCGCTGAGGAATTTTAACCAAAAAATGTTATAGACATTTCAGAAATACCCTAAAGAAACGTGACAACTTGTGTGAAATGGGCATCCGATGTCACCTTTAAGGTGTAGTCAATGTCAAGAAGTCGTCTAGAAGTCTTCGATGCTTGCTTTGTGAAGAAAGATTCTATACAGTGGGTGGCTCCGCCCCTAGCTCGAGCGCTCACACGTCATTGGCCAATAAGATTTACCGGCGCGATGCAATCAGGCTTCAGTATTTGAGGAAGGAGGGGGATATCCCTATAGCCTGAGCTACGCAATGTAGAGAGACCAACTTGATAGGGAACTATAGTAAGTAGTTCAGTAAATGAAAGGGGAACTTACGGAGTAGAGAAGGGCAACACTGAGGCATTGAATAATACTGTACAGAGCCATGAACTTAAACACACAGAAGGAGGTGATGAGAGCTGCTCTGCCCTCCCTGTGGAGAAACAACACATGCAAGACTCTCAGCAAACAGGACATTTTGTGCAAAGAACATTTGTCATTGGGAAACACTGTCTACAATGTTGAAGGCCAAAACAAGCACTCTAATGAACTCCAAATGATTTATTTTCAAACCATTCGATTTGAGGCACATCAGCATCATTTACACTAACACAGCATCCTAACCAGTTTCCACAGAAACTAAGCAGTCAACAAAATGTCCTGTCTCTCAATGTGGTTCCTTAAGACAAAAACTCTGATTACTCGCATTATTAAGTTTATCAGCCCCAAAACAATCATAATTTGTTAGTATGATGATTTTCTACTCTTTTTTTTTTTTTTCTTTCTGGCCCTTAGAATTAAACAGGCTGTGTTTGCTATCCTAATCCTGCTTCAACCTTATTACTTTCAAGGGATGGCCTAAACATTTGGGGGGAAAAAATGTAAATAAAATATTAAAATATATATATATTTTTTTTTTATTATTATTAAATGTATATCAATATGACTATATAACAACAGAATTATTAGTTTTATTACAAAATAAAAATATTAAATCTATTAAAACAACAAGAAATATTACTACTGTTATATTCCACTCTAAAATAAACAAAATCAAGTATTTGAGAAAAAATTATTGTGCAGTAAACTAAAATTACAACACTAATATTTATGGCTGTTTTAATTTCTTCATTTTCAAACATTAAACATCAAAAAAAATTATAATAATACAAATAATTTTTATAGAAAAGTTCATGTGGGCCAGTATTTATTGTGAATTTATTTACCATGCAGCCTTTGCCAAAGGCATTGTAAACATGGGATGTGAAAAACATTCACAAGAAAATTTGATTTCTCTTGATATGATGCCTTTAAAACAGAGCTGTGCTGTGGTGCAGTTAGGACACCTGATCAGGTTGGGCACGCAGGTGATGCTGGGAGTTGTGGAGGTGAAGGGAGAAGCCACTGAAGCCTCCAGCTCTGACAGGGAGATCCCAGCATGAGCTCTCTTCAGTGCCTGAGGACGAAATAGACAGACATCATCAGCTACAAAAGACACTTTTAGAACATCTGATAAGCATAAAAGACACACATAACCCTTGAAAACACTTTCAAACAGATTATAAAGACCCTTACCCCACAGTCATTTGCTCCATCTCCACACATTCCAACAAAATAGCTGCAGAAGAGAGGAAAAAAAGGTTTGCAAGGTTTTTCAGAGTGGTACTTTGCAAAACATATGCACAACTAATTACTTATCTAAACAGATGATGAGCTCTCATGGAGTGTATTCGATACTCACTCCACACTTTCTAATGTCTCGGGGGGAAAAAATTTAAATAAAATATTAAAATATATATATATATATTTTTTTTTTTATTATTATTAAATGTATATCAATATGACTATATAACAACAGAATTATTAGTTTTATTACAAAATAAAAATATTAAATCTATTAAAACAACAAGAAATATTACTACTGTTATATTCCACTCATATAAATAAAAATAAACAAAATCAAGTATTTGAGAAAAAATTATTGTGCAGTAAACTAAAATTACAACACTAATATTTATGGCTGTTTTAATTTCTTCATTTTCAAACATTAAACATCAAAAAAAATTATAATAATACAAATAATTTTTATAGAAAAGTTCATGTGGGCCAGTATTTATTGTGAATTTATTTACCATGCAGCCTTTGCCAAAGGCATTGTAAACATGGGATGTGAAAAACATTCACAAGAAAATTTGATTTCTCTTGATATGATGCCTTTAAAACAGAGCTGTGCTGTGGTGCAGTTAGGACACCTGATCAGGTTGGGCACGCAGGTGATGCTGGGAGTTGTGGAGGTGAAGGGAGAAGCCACTGAAGCCTCCAGCTCTGACAGGGAGATCCCAGCATGAGCTCTCTTCAGTGCCTGAGGACGAAATAGACAGACATCATCAGCTACAAAAGACACTTTTAGAACATCTGATAAGCATAAAAGACACACATAACCCTTGAAAACACTTTCAAACAGATTATAAAGACCCTTACCCCACAGTCATTTGCTCCATCTCCACACATTCCAACAAAATAGCTGCAGAAGAGAGGAAAAAAAGGTTTGCAAGGTTTTTCAGAGTGGTACTTTGCAAAACATATGCACAACTAATTACTTATCTAAACAGATGATGAGCTCTCATGGAGTGTATTCGATACTCACTCCACACTTTCTAATGTCTCAACAAGCTGAGTCTTCTGGTCAGGCGCCATCCTTGCAAATACTGTTCCATGAAGCACCAGCTACACCAACAACCATAAAAACACCATAAACACCAAAGATAACAACCCATGTATGTACAAATATAGTATTAAAAAATTGCCGACCTTCTGTAGCAAGTCCTGGAAATGCTCAATAATTACAGAAAATGATTTGCCGCTCATGGCAAAGTGATACTGCTCCTGAATTCTCATCTCATCCACAGAATGTCCATCTTCCATAATAATATCCATCTCCTGCCATCAGAGAACACAAGTACAGAGATGCTAAAGATAATGCCTTTTCCTTTATCAATAACATTTATGGTGCTGAATACCATAGATTAACGCATATTGTATGGCCTTGTGTAATTCCATTGTAAGTGTCCTACTGTAACAGTAATTTTGCTAAAGGTATTTGAAAGCATGTCAACATGCCACAAATACAGTACTGGTGATTGGTCTCGAACCATATTAACCTAGAACATTCATTTCCACAAAACCACAGTGACAGGGTCTGGCCAGTAGATGGCACACTGACCTCTAGTTTGGTGGGCTTGTTCAAGTGTTTGCTGGGTTTGTCGGCGTAGTGCCAGTTGATCTTGGCAGTCTGGCCGTCTTTAGGGGGCAGAGCGTCGGCAATAATGACTCGGTCTTGCGGCTGAATCATGCCGCAGTCTCGTGCCACAGAGATGGCCGTCAGCATGTTGTCACCTACACAAGAGACAGAGAGAGAGGGGAAAAGATGACGAAAACAAAAACAACAACCCTTACAAAAACACATGCTTTGATAGTCATTTTTAAATATCATTCAGAGACTTTTGGACCATCTAATATACCGGTATAAAGATACTTTTTTTTTCATCAGGGGACAGAGATGATGGCTGGTATGTGGCAATGACCCAGCATTCCTGTAGCGTCTGGAACACTCCAACACACAATATATATTTTGTTAGCTAGATTTCACAAATACTTTGTAACACCCCAGGACGCCGAACAAGACCCTGGTTTCATGGTAACCCGATACATTTACAACCTTGTGGAATGCGAGCCGGCTCTCATTCTGCTTTCTCCAGAAACAAGGGGTACAAATGCACACGAGAAATGGACTGTTCTACTAATTAATTCATAGGAAAACCTTCTTTGAATTGTGTGTGTGTGTGTATGTTTATGTTAGACCGGCTTAATGTGTTTGTGTAGTATGTTAGACTAGTTTAAGTTTTTATGTAGTTAATAAAACCTTACTTGTATCACACTTGACGTGTTCATTGTTTACTCATAACCGGAGTCAATAATCATGCAGATTTACGTTACAAACTTATAGAATTGTACAGTAAGAAGGTTATTTCCTTTAACCAGGAAATTAACGTTCTTAGAATTGACAAGACGGTTGACCCTGAGTGGTCAGCTAAATATCTACAGTGGATCTAAAATAGGAATAGTTAATTATAACTAGTTATGGTTAATTATTCATATTTCCCCATGAGCTGATCCGCTACATTCCTCATGATTGTAAGAGTGGGCCATGTACAAACTCAATCTGCTTAAGTTTACAATGCTGTATTCAGCCTCGTCTCAACTTTGGAGCACTTGGCTGGTAAACTGGAGAGTTGAGAACCTTATTAGATGAGATTCCAGGAATACCTAACGAATTAAGCTTCAAAGCTCCCAGACTCCCGTCTGCCTGCGGCTGGTCACCCTAAACCTTCCATCTTTAAACAACATGGGCATATTCAACTCCTGATAAGCTAACCAGGTAAAGAAATCCAAATAAGGTAAGCAGTGAATAACTGAACCAGGATTGTTGGACAGGAAAACCTACAGAACTACAGGCAGCAGATGTAATATTCTACTGCTCAAAAGTCTGGGGTCAGTAAGAATTTTTTAAAGAAATGTATACTTCTATTGAGCAAGGAGACATTAAATTAATTAAAAGTAACAGTAAAGACATTAATCAAATAAATAAATAAAATCACAGCCAAATCAGCATATTAGAATGATTTCTGAAGGCTCATGTGACAAGAATAATGGAGTAATGAATGACTGCTGAAAATTTAGCTTTGCCATCACAGAAATAAACTACAATTTTAAATATATTAAAATTGAAAAGTTCTTTAAACTTTAATATTATTTCACAATATTGCTGTTTTGACTGTACTTTTGATCAAATAAACAGTCTTGATGAGCAAAGTATATGAATAGCTATGTTCTAAAATGTAAAATTGACCATTTAAAAAGAAACCTCAAGAACTATATTAAACTCTCAGGTTTTCTGAAATTACAGTCATGTTTTCTGTACCTGTGACCATAACGGTTCGTATGTTGGCATGTCGTAGATCTTCCAGCACACCTGGAGTTTCCGTTTTCAGCTTGTTCTGCATGATGATCAAACCCAGAAAATCCATATTTTTCTCAATTTGATCCCTGTAGAGGAAGAGAAACCAAATATAGTGTGACATTAAACTAGAGCACAACATGATAAAAGTTACAGCATAACATTGTAAATTATTTTGTAAAAGTGCCAGTAAAAAGTTTAGCGGAGTTTAAACTTTACCGGTTAATGTTCTGCACTTTGTGAAATGTAAGTTTGGATTCCAGCCGTCTGTGTGCCAGCGCAATGACCCGGAAGCCCTGTTTGGTGTAGTCCTCCAGAACCTCTGCGAAATCCTCTGGTACTGTGGTGCATTGTGAAAAAAAAAAATAGCAATATCAATCCAACAATGATTTAAAACTCAAAAACGATTTGATATTTATAACAGACGGATCTTTCACTGACCTGTTTCTTTCTTACACAGGCTTGCCACAACCTCAGGTGCCCCTTTTAGATATGCGTCCATACGTCTCTCTCCAATCTGACGGACAACCACGCTCATTCTCTGCAGAGCGGAGGAGAAGGAGAACTGCCGCACAATACCGATCATATATGATGCCTGCATCCCGAAAAACAATAGACTGTATGTAAACACCCATATATGTCCATAACGAAATGCATCAAATACAGCCACTGTACATACCGAGAGCTCATAGAGTTCAGACAGTTCCTGGGAAGAAACCACAAGATATTAGAACAATGTTTTAAATACAAATAATTTAGATTATAATAAGCAGAGAAATGCTCACCATGTCCTGTTCAGGTGATATTACAGATGGTGGCAGAAGCTGATTGGGTGGTTTTACATAAGTGAGCTCAATGCGGTCATGGTGAGCCGTCTCCTCTTCTGTAGCTTCCACCAATATCTGAAGAGCACAGACAGACAGCAACACCAAAATAAAATCAAAACAAGTACAACTTGTTCCAAAACTTGAATGAGATTATTTAAAACTGTTCTCCAGTCACAGCAGACACTGACCCAGCCTGTGGCCTCAAACATCTTGAGGTCTAGTGGATCTCCAGAGAGCTGACCCTCAATCTTGGTGAGGGAGTGACAGGTGGCCATGCAGGACACAAACTTGGTAGTAACCAAGCTCTTATCGTCGGCTTTTTCTTCTGAATGGTGGAATCTAGAGAAATTCTTTGGTCAGAAATGCAAGAAATGCAATGCAGTGCTAATTCAAAAACAACTGAGAACGTTCTTGTTTTTCTATTTTATAAATATGATCATACCTGCCATCTTCTACTCGTTGAATTCCCCACATGTCCAAGCCATCTTCTGTGAGAGTGCCTGTCTGAAATGATGCAGAATAAAACATTTTTCAAAAACTACTAAAAGCTAATTTTATTATATTATTAATATTACAATATTAGTACAATTACAATTAGTACTATTAATATAATTATTATTAGTAGTAGTAGTAATAAAAAGTTTATTAAATAATCAATTGTATTAATATTATTACCAATAATAGTGATGTTATAATATAATATTAATAAAATAACTAAATATTAAACGAAAAAATAAATATTCAATAATATAAATAGTACATAAAAGATTTAAACAATGTATTACCTAAAAATTTATATAATACTACAACATAATATTAGACGATGAGGTGCTAAAATGTCACAATTTGCCTGAATTAACCCTAGATTTATAAAAAAAACAAAAAAAACAATTAAATGACATTTGTGTGTGCTGAAGCAAACTTGCTTTTTAAAACACATCCATAATATTTGACTCGTTTAATTTTGGCTTAATTCAGGTTTCACCAAAAGAAAATGACTTCAGTTTCCCGTATTTACCTTGTCAAAGCACACCAGGTTCAGCTGTCCACAGATGTTGATTCTTTGTGGGCTGATGGAGAATATTCCGACTTTCCTGAGACGCCGCTGAGCATATACGATGCCCGCTGTCATTGCTGCCGGCAGTGCAGGGGGCACCGTGATAGTAATGATGTCCAGAGACTTGACTATGATTTCCTTTACTGGTTCCTGCAGGATACACATCATACCACTGAGGTGCACATTTTCCACACTGTAATTACCAGATTGATTCATTGAACAGGTCATATTTTCCTAGAATTTACATTTAAAAATCTGCTCAAAGCTACATCCAATATATACAAATTGTTATTTAACCTACATCTAAGTGGGAGCGTCGTCACAAAAATGCTGCTGTTCCTTTTAAGACAGTAAAGATGGATAAAAACCTGATTTATGATTTTCATGACCAAAGAATAGACAAAGACGACGCTGGCAACGGCCACCAGGCACAGCAGGAAGAGGTAGGCGTCCCGGTACAGCTTAAAGTCTGTGGGTTTGGGGTACAGGATAGAGCGGATGAGCTGCCCTTTAGCGGTGCTGAAACCTGGAAAAGTAGTGAAACATAATGGCACAGCAAATGGCTGCAATATAACAAAGAGTGAAAAATTTAAGGGGTCTGAATACCCACTGTAGTACCCACTGTACATTCAAGCTCTGTTACAAAGCCTAGTCAGCTGCCTATGAAGGAAGTATCTTAACGCATCAGCCAGGCAGCATTATTATGCTGCCTACTAAGGTCCCAAACTCTAAGGCAGCATCAGATAAATCCCACAATACATTGCAATACAACTTCAGTGACCAAAAAAGTCACAAAGTAGGAGAAATGTTGCTTAAAGTAGTTGAAGTGGTTCTGGCTTCTAACCTGTTCGGACTACCACGGCTTTGACCATTTCTCCTGTGTAGTAGCGAGTCTGTATGACGTTTGTGCCACAGAACAGCGTATGTCTCTTGTGTTCCTCTGTGCTGTAGATCGCGTCTCCATGCCCACCCTTCTTGTCCTGCTGAGGGTTCGGAAGGTCAGTCTTTGTGACTGGAACACTCTCACCTGAATGCAGGAAATGAGAGAAGAGAACAGAAACATTTCCACAAAAATGAGACATGCATATCTTTATTAATAATAAACGATATGCTCACTTTTGTAAAATATATTTATATAATACTTTTTTTTCTCCATATCTCTCACACTTTCGAGAGTGAATTTTGTTGATGAATCTGTATGCCTATTGACAAACCACTGCAGCATGAAAAATGAATCACTTTTTTCATCGGAAAGTGAAAGTTTATGCAAGTAATATTTATGTTGTTTAGAAAGAAAGAAATATAGAGGTTTCATATATTTGGACTGTTTTTGAGCAATCATGAGTTCAAAGGAATATATGTTTTTCCCCAAAGCGCCCCGTTCGAATCAACTTTCATGTCATTGCATTTGGAAGCAACCAATCACCTGTGAGCATGCTCTCATTAACAATGCAGGTTCCACAGATGAGCACTGCATCACAGGGCATGATGGTCCCATTGCTGGGGATGACCATGACATCGCCGGGCACCAAGTCTGTGGACAGGGCTTCCTCTGTTTCTGTACAGCAAAAACAGAAGACAGAGAGAAAGAGAGGGTGGAGAAGAGTGAGAGGTGATATAAAACCAGTCTGTCTCAGCAAATCACTTATTACCCACGCTTCCTTGCACATGAGGCAGAGTGCTGACTCATCGTGACTTTGGCCACTGCGCCAGGCTCCCTGATGCAGGTAATCCAGGCCCGCAGCTGTGCCTGTCATTACAAATATACTAAAGTGGGGAAAATGCTTTTTCAGTACATCTGAGCCGTACCGTTTTCGCCCCTGCAGACCGTAACTCGAACAGTACTGTGTGCAGCCACCATGTCATGTAGCATTACATATTGCTGTAAAAAAAAAGAAAGAAAAGGTTAATCTGAAGCACAAACAAACATTCTCCTGACCAAGCAGAACAGATCATGTAATAGGCATATAAAAATACACACTTTAACTGATAACAGACCTCACTTACGCAATTGGAAAATTAGCACCAAATCTAACATTGGATATGTCCCATGACTAACACCTATGCTTGAGAACTCCAAAATACAACTCTATACTGGTCTATTAGTAGAAGCAACATGGAATCAAAAAGGTGTTACAATGTTATAGTAAATGTCTTTTTATTATGCATGATTCATCAGTGTTTGTTATTCTAAAACAAGAAAATTCCATTAAAATGAAAAATCTTTTGCTTTGAAAATGACTGATTAGTCTTTAATAAAATAGTTTATTATTATTAATTGTGGTATTTAATGTTTTTATTTATTGTGATATATTTATTATAGCTTATTCATTCATTTTGTATCTTCCCTGTCTCGTTAATAAAGTAATACTTAAATATTTAATCTAATTAAATTTAAAAAGTATATAGTATAATAAAATAGAGCACAAAATTTATATAGTATGTAAAATATATAATAAATATGTGGTATATTATACAGAATAGTAAAGAATAATAAAGGCCAAAACTTGAAATTGATTTACTTATATACAGAGGATTTTTTGTTATTAATAAAATAATATTTCAATAATATTTCAAATAGTTTACTTACTTAATGGGGAATGTTTGTCTTTAATAAAATAATATTTAAAAAATATTTAATAAAACATTTTAAATAGAATAGAATACAAAATTTACAGTATATTAATAATCATCTTGCATTGAATACAAAATAGAACAGAATTTTAATATTGGTTGTTTATTGGTTAATAAAGGCCAAAATTTGAAATGTATTCACTTATAGAGTATTTTTTTTATTAATAAAGTAATATTAAAATAATATTTAAAATAGTTTACTTACTTAATGGGGAACGTTTGTCTTTAATAAAAATAATATTTAAAAAATATTTAATAAAACATTTAAAATAGTATAGAATACAAAATTTATGGTATAGTAATATTTATCTTGCATTGTATGCAAAATAAAACAGAATTGTAATATTGGTTATATATTGGTTAATAAAGGCCAACATTTTAAAGGTATTTATTTTAATAATATTAACATCAACTTCTTACAAACTAGTCATCCCAAAATTCAAAAATCAAGTTTTGCCCAACATTACTCACTATTTCATTCCACTCAAAATACATCAGTATGGAAATTAAATGTTTTGCGAATGCTGTTTTACCATTTACCTTTTTAATAGTGTAGAGAGAGGTAGCTATTGATATGAATGACATGATGACTATGGCCATTGCGTAGTAATAGTATTCATCAGTACACCACAGGATAACACTGAAGAGCTGGAAGATGTAGAAAGGATTGAGGACCTGAGAAAGAGAGAGAGAAAGATTGAGACAAGTTTCAGTTCTTTAATTTCAAGTTCCTGAGAAGACACATTCACTACAGCAGAGTCAGCAGTGCTGTGTCATGCTGTTCTCAGGCCGGGGTCAGTTTCACATTTCACTCGTACCTCCTTAATTAGCAGCTTGAAAAGAGAAGGCACTTTCACGTCTATTTCATTCAGTCCAAAAAAAAATCTCCTAAAACAGAGAAAAAGGAAAAAAAATTAAAAATCATATTCAACAAATACACTTTGACCCAAAAAAAGTCAACTTTATTCTTAAATTCGAATGACAAATTCAAGCAAAGATTTCACCTGAACTCTTGCTGGTTTTTATTGAGCCCGACGCTGTGCTTTGAGTGAATGGATGAGCAGGTCATGCTCAGATCTTCCAGGCCTCTGAAGAACAGCAAAGACAATAGTGTAAAAGATTGTGACGGATCGGCTGCCTCCCCCTAATTATCACCATCATGTCGTTTGCTCCACCCACCACAGGACTCACAGAGCAGAAATTACACAAACCATCAGACTCATGGACTATAAACAGATATGTTTCCTTACGTCAATACTTCAAAGTTCTGGATGGTGTCGTTCCAAAAGTATTTAGTGCTGTGAAGGGTAAAATAACGTTTCTGTAATACAAAAAAAGAAAGAAAAAGATATTTACCCACTCACCAATGAAGCCTAACTGTATAGTTAGCAAACACTGAAATTTGTGGAAATGCAGAACTATATGGGAAGGATGGGATGGATTTTATGTGTATGATACCGGCACATGCTGATCCTCTGGATTCCGGGTGATCTTCCCAGGGGCGGAGTCAGAGGGGATGTGGGCGTGGTCATTTGACTGAGGGGAGGCGGTCTGAGAGACCAGGTTGTCATAAGGGTCCTTCCCAGGGGCCAGCATTATCCGAACCTTCGCTTGAAACCAGCGCTTGAACTCATCCTATGGAAAACACACAAACAAATTATACGCAAACACACTCACATATATAAAAAAGTTTTTTTTTAAATTTTCCATTTCAAATAGGCAATAACTAAAACAACTTGTGATTTTAATAATAATAAAAAAAAAGTTGCAGGCAAAATTAGCATTGTAACGGACGGTGCACAACCCATCATGTTTGTGTACCATTACACCCCTACATTAAAGAATTCCAAAGTGGTATTTAGTTAAAAAAAAGGTGACTTTCACTTTAACAAGTGACTTATTCAATTGCCAACCATTCACAAATTATCTGCCTCAGAGTTGAGAGTTATCTACCACTGAACAACATGACGTCTGAAGTATTACTCAATTCATAGTTATCTTAAAGACTAAGGCCCAATCCCAAATTCTACCCCTTAGCCTTTCCCTTTCCTGTCTCGATTCTCTTTTGGTTGGAGGGGTAGGGGTAAGGGGAAGGGCCAGAAAGCCCTTCGAACGAAGATTTTTCGGGACCACACTTCAAACGAAGGGGAATTGATTCTCTTTTGGTTGGAGGGGTAGGGGTAAGGGGAAGGGCCAGAAAGCCCTTCGAACGAAGATTTTTGCTGCCCGAGCGAACATGGCTGCCCGAGCGAACAAAAAGACACATAAAAGTAAGCATTTTTGGCAACAATAAAGATTTTAACGAAAAGAAATCATTTGTTTTTCAGCGGCAACATGGCTGCCCGAGCGAACAAAAAGACACATAAAAGTAAGCATTTTTGGCAACAATAAAGATTTTAACCAAAAGAAATCATTTGTTTTATGTTACATTCAATCGTGAGTTCATATTATGCTCATGTTACTCAAAGAAATGTTTGCAAAAAATCGCTAAAGTTTGCTAACGTCATATCATTACTGACTGCACGATAGTGCCACAACATAGGCTATTTTCATGTCTGATCAGGGCGATAACCACCATAGACATTGAGGAGGGCTAGTACCCCCAATAATTATAAATCGCTAAAACCTTTTCTGAAATATTGCCAATTCGAGAGAGAGAGAGAGAGAGAGCGAGAGCGAGAGAGAGAGAGAGATATGAAAGTTGCGTGTGCGCGCGTTTCTCTTTTTAGAGTGAGTTTACTTCAAAAACAGCGATTTTATCCTCACGTCGCTGGAAAATATAACGTAGCGATTTAGTATTTACACTGTTATTAATAAAAGTCGTGGGGCAGCGTTGACAAGTTTCTTTGCTCCTGGATGTGTAAGCTGTGCTATATCTGATGTGCGTGTGTGTGTGTGTGTGTGTCAGTAAGCAGCGCATTAATATAGAACGGTAATTAAAAGCTCTAATTCACTCCAGCAAACCAGTATAGGTGTGTGTATTGCAGGAGCTAGACAACGTATGACATAATATTTTCACCCCTACCCCTTGACACTCTGTTTCAAGGGACAAGGGGAAGGGGTAGGCGGAAGGGTAGGGGAAGGGGGAGGCGTATAAAACAGAATTGGGATTGGGCCCAAGTGTTCTTAAACTCTCCTATATGAAATCAGGCAGAAAGACATGCACTGATGAAGCAAAAGGTGTCAAACTTCCCGTATAGGCACATTTAATTCTGATATTAACATGAAATTAATTTTTACTTTTTGAAATGTACTGTCTGTAGTTTTATTATGCATAAATCTTTAGTGCTAATTTATTTATGTATGTATTGTTTACATACAAAAAAATATTTTGTGTATTATACAAAATAGCATGGAATTTTAAAATCGTCCATTTATCAGTAAACTGCCAAAATGTGAAAATTAATTATCGATTATTCCTGAATATCTAAGCATACCCAGATACTATAAAGATACAAAAGACATGCTAATGTGAGGTGTAAGAGAGCCCAAAAAGTTTAATTGAGGTTTCATACATACAGTGCTTCGTAAGAGGGTGACTTCTGCATCTCTGACAGCGGACCGTGTGCAGGTGGCCTTCACACACCATTCAGGCATCCAATAGAGCAGCAGGAAGAGAAAACCGCCCGTACAGAGACCACCCAAACCCACCAGAACCAGCTTCCATCGGCACAGCCGATACCCGCTCAGCTCCTGGACAGAAAGAAAATGAGCTCATGTACTTTATAAGAGAAAAAAAAAAAAAGCAGCAAAAATCTGAAGGAGAAACATATACCATCTCATCCTCCAAACCTCTGTTGACAATCTTCAGATCTTCCTTCTCCATCCTGATCTTTAGTCCTGCCTGGATAACTGCTGCTCTCCTGCACACACACGCAGAGATCACATGCTAAGTGTGTGTGGTACAGTAAGGATTGTGTGAGGCCCAACAACAGCTGTTATACCATTGGATTGTATTGACAACTACCTGACCTCAGATGACACATAATCATGTGCACAAGTAAACACAAACACTCTGAGAAGAATTTCCTCCGAGTCACGAACCTGAGCGCTACAGCTGAGAACCACGCTGAGAGCATTCTCAGACACATATGAGAGCCAGACAACAGCTGGCTAACCAGTGAGCCAGGCTGACAATCAAACACATGATTAAAAAAAAAGATGCATTTCTATACAGAAAGAGAGATTTATTTACACATGGGGTTCAAAATGAATTTTTACTTACCAACGGTGGGTGAATTGACAAAATTTACCAGTCATAAATATTTCCTATAATCTTATGGGTTTCATATTAGATTTTTATTAGGTCCTTTTAAGCATTTATTATTTATTTAAAAACATATTTTTGGGATTGTGGGGTTATTTAGGTATTTTTTTATAATGAATATATTTCAGCAAAGGCTGTAATCATGGTGAAATAAAATAAAAATTATAAATAAAAATACAATAATACAATAAAATAATGCTTTAATGTGAGAATAATTCCCAAAAATAATAAAATAATTAACATGAGACAGGCATCCTAGAATATTTATCTAGATTATAGTTCCAAGACATCCGAGTTATGTTTTCAGCAAACTTTGAAACTGAACTGCTCCCACCACTTACATCAGAAGAGTCGAACTATCAGTCTTACAATTCAAATTCAACTATAATAAAGTTATAATCCAAGACTATTTGCTTTTTATTCTCATTTGGTCTGGCTGGGTGTTCATTTTGGACCTTGGATGCAAACATTGATGAGAGAGATTAATGGTTAAATATTTCATGACTGTGCAAGTCATGAAGATTGACAGGAATGTACAGAGAGCTTTGTGTATGTGTGTGCAACCAAAGCTCTCTGCAGAGGAAAGAGTAGAGGATCGGAGAAAAACACTGGGCTCAATCATTCAAAAGGCTCTTTCCAGCTCTCATAATCATTAGACAAACTGGCACAATCCGTCATTATCTCTACAAACCACCAGCTGAACAAAGTCTAAGCCATAAATAATGGCTTTTCCCTCCCTGTGTTATAAAAGTATTTAATCACTATTTACACAACTAATTCACGATTATCTTGATTTTTGTAAGGGTGAATCTAATGAGGTTTGTCAAGCTTGTCAACCTAAAATAAAAATAAAAAAATTTCAAAGTCTGTTTTAGCATAACATTATTTTCAGAACAATTAAGAACATTAACACCCACCCAATACAAAATTCATTGCCGTAATGCAATTTTTTTTATTGTTTTTAAATATAACTTTTTTTTACATCCAAATAATTCATTTTACTGCTTTTAAAATGATTCTGATTTTAAGAAAAGTGCAGCTATTTTACTTTATATTATAGTAACTAAATACAGTAATGTATTAATTATTACAATAATGACAATTTAGGACAAAATTGTGCTTTATTTATGAAAATAATGTCACAACTCAATCACCAACTCTTGGTCCAAAAAAAAACAAAAAAAAACATATTCCTGCAGAAAAACAAGTAGTAATACGATTTATTTTATTACTAAATTTGGGGTCAAATTTGATCTTAACATTTAAACGGACTGAAACATCTGCTTTCATATCTCATTAACCTCCCCCTGACCAATCAGAATGCAGCAGAAGCTCTTCTCACACTGGTATTAGCCAATCAAAATGTCTTGACACATCAAATACTCGGCATCTGCACGCTCTGCTCTCCTATTGGTCAGCCTCTCAGCCAATCAAGCAGCTTGTGCTTAAGAGAGGGATTGCTCACAGCATGCATTCAGATGGCAATAAAAACACCATGACATTATAGGCCGATCAGGAACATTCATCCACTCTTCTGATCTGACAGCATTTTAAAGTAAAACAATCATTGTACGCGATGCGAACCCTGTTCCAAAAGGAAAGGAGTAATAAACTACCTATAAAGGAGGAATGTGGAGTTGCTGCCTACTGAGAGTGTTCCAAATCAGTTCTTATGAGGTTTGCACGATGGTTAGGATGCTTCCCTACACTCTTAAAAATAAAGGTGCTTCAAAAGGTTCTGCAAGCGATGCCATAGAAGAACCATTTTTGGTTCCACAAAGAACCATTCAGTCAAAGGTCTTTAAAGAACCATCTCTTTCTTGCCTTTTTGTAATCTGAAGAACCTTCTTTCACCACAAAGAACCTTTTGTGAAACAGAAAGGTTCTTCAGATGTTAAAGGTTCTTTATGGAACCATTTAGACAAAAAGGTTATTCTATGGCATCGTGAAGCACCTTTATTTTTAAGAGTGTAGAAGGCCGCTCACTAGGTTTTGAAACGGAGCTCCAGCATGCTAATCGGAGGGGGACAGCAGGGAGGAAACCAGCGCTGTGCTGGTGTGCTCACCTCAACAACAGGGCAGCAGGGAGGCAGCATGACAGAAAACAGGGAAAGTGTGAGTGTATGTTAGGCAGACGGGTATCTGTGGTCATGTCCTGCTCACTGTTCCCTGCCCTCTGCCACAGGCCCTGATCTTATCAGCCCCCTGCACCCGTACAGCACACCACGGAAAAGGGAAACCCAATTCAGGATCAACCCTTCCTACCCTTTTCCCTTTCTGGAGCAGCTGCTGTATGGCCATATTCTGCTCTCGGCTACAATTTATACACAAATCGCGTATGCAACATGCTGCACTTTTTTTTATATACTTCCTCTCAAGCAGACTGTACAATGAATGCAAGGAAACACTGCAATCATAAACCTGACAGGCCAATTTACCCAACCCATATCAATGTGTCATGTAATTTTTTTCGTTTGGTTACCAACCCAGCTTCAGCTGACAGCAAAAAGGCCATCTTAAAACCAATTAATATCAGCATGAGCTACAGATTGAGGCTGAACTTCACAGAGGGATTAGGGATTAGTTACTAGGGATTAGGCCTGGGCGATAAAACGGTATTGATATTTCTCAACGGTACACCTTCTTCGATAACGATATTAAAAACAAGTTTGATATAGTGCACGATATAGGCACGTGCTATGAGTGACGCAGACAGCACACACAAACACGAACACATGCTGAATTGAGTGCTGTGCCTGCCTGTGATGAATTTAAAATAAACATTTGCATTTGAATGTTAGGAGTGCGTCAGGGAGCGTCATCAGTGGCGCACGAGATGCGGTGATAATGATGTAAGTGACGTTGTTGCATTTTAATATTTTGTTAGTCTTGCACACGAGATGCGCCGCTGCTGTGTTATGCATTCAAAATATTAGAGAAATATAGAAGCTCAATGCGGAGAAGATCTTGATTAGGTTAAAACCGAAACCAAGCCATTCACACAGAACGCATATTCAGCGCATTTTTTTAGACGGACAAATATGACTGCTGCACTCGCGTTTCACACAAGAGATGTTGCCATGCAAAGTTAAACAGTTTAAACTTTTAGAAAACACGTCGCGAATTTGTGGAGGTTTATTCCTTTTTTATTCCTTATGTTTTTAAATGCAATCTGCATGATGGGTGATTTGGCTCTTTGTATTAAGCAATGCATAAATACATGATACTATTTTGTTCATAATTGTTTATGCAATTTACGAAATTATATTTGATTTATATGAGTTAATTTGGACTTAATGCACGTTTTTTTATAGACAGTTATTTCCATGCGTTGACATGACAAAAGACAAAAGTTTCCTTAAAACTCATTTAATCTGCATATAAAACATTATAAATTAGATATTTGTTTTTATTGTGTGTTTGACTGTTAAAACAAAAAAAAAATTGTTGTTTGTCTCAATAAATTGGGTTAATTTAAAAATGATTTTTTTTTTTGCTGTTTTAAAAAAGGTTATAAAAAAATGTCAATAATTATCGATACCGAACGATATGAAACATTATATCATTGATAATTTTTTTTAGCTATATCGCCCAGCCCTACTAGGGATGCAACATTAAAGTTGTGATGAAACAGAAGTAGTGACAAATCTTTCTTCGGTATTGTGAGTGTAACGGATTTACTAAAAAGAAAAGGTGTGTGGCATGGACTCGTGGTTCTATTCTTCGGATGTTGATTGGCTTTTTGAGATATATGAGAAATAAAGAAAAATAAAAACAATATGGTTAAAAATTATAATTCAAATTAAAAACAACATATGAATGGATAAATGGCTTGCAATAAGATCAATAACATGTCTTTTCAAAATATTAATTTCATGCCGACTTTAAAATTCTACCAATAATTGTTTTCATGTAATGTAATTATTTTAAAGTGGCTGTTGACAAATAAATGGCTTAAAATACATTTTAATTTAATAATTAAAAAAATAATAAAAACGTACAGATTACATATATATGATGCACCGTAATTAATTTAATAAATAAATACAAAACAAAACCACCAGAATTAGAGAAAACTCAAAAACTTGAGGCAGGGCATTTTAAATAAATTGAACTTATGGAAAAATTATTGTATTAACTTAATTAAAATTGGTCTGTGCTTCCATCAAACATAATGCAAGTTCTATCACAAAAATAAAGTGTTTTTCTTTTTCTTTTTGTATTTAAGTTCAGTTTAGCTGAGCATTAACATTACATACTAGTGATGCAGAACTTTCTTAGTTTGTCTAACTTGTGTATCAGTTTGTTGAGCAAACTAAAAAAGGTTATATAGAGCCTGTAGTTGGATCCTCATCACCAAAGATGATATTACAATTTCTTATTGTTTAATAAGTTGCTCATGGTAAATGGCCTAAAAACTTTTATTTTTTATGTAAAATCAACTTTTTCCACATTCAATAGTTCAACCAACATTAAAAACAGTTTGTCTGAAAAATGAAAGACCTTTTTTATAGTACATCCAAATCAATAGTGGTTACATAACAACATCGCTATTAAGGGTAATTTTTCTGTTTTGGACTTGAACAGCTCCAGGTTACTATTATGTGCTTTTGTTGTATAGGAAAGGAGCAGCAGAGGAGTAATCAAAGGAAGGTGATTTACCTTTCCTTCAGATTCTGGGTGCTGTGGCCCTGGGCAATCCCTTCACCTATAAAGAGGCCTCTCTATTTTACGCTCTCTCACCGAGCTGGACTCCTGAGAGAAAACAAAAGAGGAAATCTTAAAGTCCACAAATCACACAGCCTTCAGTCTTTTTAATGGAAGCATTCTGTAGCTCTCTCAAATGAGATGTGCGAGGAACATTTTCAAAGATTTACAGAGCCTTTATAAGCAGCTCACAGTGAGAGAAAACATTAATGTGACCAGTGGTTCAAAGTTTCCAAAACACTTTCTCAGATTTAAAGGTCGGAACAAAGACACTGAAGAAACGAAATAGAAAAGGGCTCTGCACATTAACAAAACAAACCGTGTCTGGCTGGTATACTGGGAACAATATAAATAAGCCACAACTCACAGCACCACCAACTGTGCAGCATAAAGCCCACAGGAAATTTATATCCTGAGTGTGTTACTCAAATCATCTGACTCTGTATTCATACAAAAACTGAATAAAATAAAGCTCAGAGAGTTACCAGGCCATCCTGTGCTATGGGGGTTTGCGCTCCACCACTAAACTTCAACTGATTGGTTGGACATCCTTTACGGACTCTTTAGAAAAGTTTAGATGGTATTTTCTTTATCTCGTCTCTGTATAATTCATGTTAAAGTAGTGTTTCAGCGCTTCGCTGCTTTGTTTACAGCGGTAACCAAAGAAACGCTGTATCTGCTGTTCCAGAAGCGCCTCCTGCTGGCAGAGAGTGAATCTGCGTCTCATTCAACTCATCTGCTGTTCTCGTCTCGTTCAGATGTTTTATGTAGCATAATTTCAAAAAGTTAATGTCAGACCATTCTGTTTATGCTTCAGATTTCAAAATTATACAATCTAATTTAGATTAAAACTGCTCATGCAGCATGTATGCAGCATCTTTGTTTGGATTATGATTCAAATCCAGTGGTTGCCTCTAACTGAATGGAAAGAGCACAGACAAAGCCTTAGTTTGTTTATATGAAGAGATTTCTTTTATTTGTGGTTATTTTATTTGGGGTTTGTTTTAAAATTTCATATTTTAATTTCACAAAGAAATGTCAGAATCTTGTCCAAACAATAATAAAGGACATATTTTCATTTATAATTTCTCTCAAATCTCATTTTGTAAAAAGAAGAAGTGAGTCATGAGTTGAACTTAGAAAATCGAAGTTGAGTGAATCGTTACATCCCTAAAAATTAAGTATTAATTCTGAGTGTAAATAAATAAAATAAAAAAAAAAGCACAAACAAATATGTATTTATTCATTTTATATAAATAAATTAAGCACAAATAAATATTTATTAATTTCAGATGCAAATTAATATATACGTAAATATTTAACGAATAAATAAATGATTATTCATTCTGGGCACAAAGCATTTCATTCAGATTGCCTCAGGTAAGAGAGTATGACAGCTAAATTTCACAAGACCTGTCTGATAAACTCTGTCTGGCTTTCTTCGGCTGTCTGACATCCCTGCTGATTGATTTGTTTGTTTTTTTGTACGTTTTCTGAGAGCGCTGCATCTGCTGAGTCAGTATTCTGCAGGTAGCTCGATTTACAGGCAGTTTCACAAGAACGCTCACTGGACCGTGCATCAAAACAAGCCGTTTCAGCAGTCAGGTGCGGTCAGTCTCGCTTTCCAGAAGTGAAAACACCCTACCTCACTCAAAGACAACAGCCAACAATATGCAATGACCTACTGACGGCTCTCACAATAATTCATGAAAGCCTTCAGAGGAAAAAGTACTCAGTTGCGGTCACGTTTTGGGTTTAATGTGCTTTCTTCATTCTTTCTCAATCACAGCCTGTTTTGTTTCCGGCTGCATTGGGTCACCATCGCTTTGACCTGAACTCAAATCTGAATTCAAAAGGTGTGGAAAATTAGGAGGAAAATTCATATGAATAATGACGGAACAGTCTCATGTCATATTTGCTGATAAGCAGTAAGACAGACGGTAAGGGTTTAATAATTAGATGGCCTGAACAATGGAGTTAACCGCTGGGTTAATGTGTCACAATAAAGCTGTGTTTGGTTGCATGATTTAGAATGGAATCATAAAGATAAAACTGAGCAGGAAAAATTGTGAGGAAAAAAAAAAAAGTTACAAGAACACTAGGCTAAGCTACTAAGCTTCCAGAGAAACACAATAAATTTAAATAAGACTTTAGAAAAAAAGCTGGTATGTTGCGGATTTGTTCTACAAAAATTTAAAAAAAGATGAATGTGTTATAGTATTGATTTAACAGCATTGTCTCACAAAGTTCAACAAAAAGCACATACCGAAAAAAAGAAAAAAAAATCACCATTTTTCCTGTAAAAAAAAATCATAATCCCTAATTTTTCTCATCAGAATGTCTTCAGCATTCTACATAAAACACAACACAACATCATTTTATGAGCACATTTAGATTGCTTTGAGGATGACCGATGTCAATTTTAGACCTTGAACCAAAACAACCGATAAAACCCTTAAAAATGTAATAAAAGCCCATAAATATTGTGGCAATACCATAGTACAGTGATGACACCAAATACTAGGGCTGCACAATTAATCGAATTTCTAATCGCGATTACAATTATGGATGCCACAATTACGTCATCGTTCAAAACGGCAATTAATCGTTCAAAGTCCACTTATGTTATTCTGCGTGCTTAAGATGCGTTTTTTTCTTTCTACATGTTATCTTAAGGGTTTTTCCTATTATTTTAATTTTATAGTTTTAGTATAACATTATAATACCATTCATATTTGTACTTTTTTATAATTTAAAGAAGAAACCAATCCGATGTTTAGTTGACATTTGAGGCTTAATACTATAGAAAACCACTAAAAGTTTTTCAGTTAGTGTTTTCAGCTGGTTTATTTTCATATATAAATACGGCATGCAGTTGCATCAAACAATGGTATAAACATCATTCAACGTAAATTGTGATCATCGTAATTAATAATCGCAATTACAATTTCAAAGGGAATAATCGACAATTATGATTTGTCATATAATCGTGCAGCCCTACCAAATACATATCATGATACTGAATGATTACCACAACATTCATATAAAAATGTCCAAAGTACTAACCTAACCCTAAACCAAAGTATCAACATTTTTCCAAATGCCAAAAATAATAAAAAGGTTTGACCATATTCTTTATTATTTTAAGAGGTTGAAGTGTACTTGTGTACAAAATTTCAATGGTAAAATAAAAATAACTTTGTAGTAACTAATGGTAATTTGGCAGAAAATACAGGAATAAGGGCATCTGGTTTTCACGGAATAGTTTCTGAAATGTTTCTTTCAGGTCTACAATTTACTTATTTATCATACATTAAATGCTAGCCTTAATATTCAACTTAACAGGAAATGTGCTTCAAAGCCCTCTAATAAGCTTACTGAAAAAGCTCTAAAACATCTGAAAAACATTAAAGTATCAAACACCAACAGGGCAAAGCAGCTTGACTCTCAGCTGGACAAGCGGTTCACTAATTCATGGGCACATTTCTTACCGTCATTTGGGATCCAGAGAACAACAAATGTGTGCTTTTCTCATGCATTTTTGAAGTGATTCTCCTGTAGTCAAGGACAGCGCAGAAAAGCGCGCTTTAATCCGATCGCGGTCAATAACTCGGGTCAAAAAAGTATGATCAAAGTAGTGAAAGAAAGAAGAAAAAAAGACAACCTCCTTACACTTCAAAGCTCTTGACCATGAGAAATTCTCACAGAATGTTATACAACTGTTGCCATCCTGTTTAAGAAGGTGCTAAAGCGAGTCTGTGTGTGTCTTCAAGTGTACAAAAAACCCCACACATTTCATTCACACAATAATATTTAAAAGGCGGCGCAAGATAAATAAACCCAAGCATACCTGGAAAGCTTGTTTTATCTTCTGGAGCAATTATCCAGTTAAGTGTCTACTTGATAAGTCCATTAAAATTGTGCTATCAAAATTTCTGATTCCCATGCAATCCAAGACCGTTTCATGCAAGATATCAGGCTTTTATTGTACTGCGGTTGACTTCATAGTTGAGGACTGGAGGAGAAATTGGAAGAGAAAAAAAAACAAAAAAAAAGAGATTGAGAATGGAGGTATACCCCTCGAAAAAGAAAACGGTTGTGGGCAGAAATAAAAACTAAAAGATCAAACAGAAAAAGTGAACAGAGTCTGGCCACATGGTCTTGGATTAGCAACGCCTACTGTCAATGTCACTTGGAAAAGAAAATCTATGGACCTTCAAAAGATTATGATTTTATTCATAACGCTGCCCTTTTCAAAGTACCACAGCCTAGAGTAAATTACCCTTGCTCCTTATGATTTTAGGTGCAGTAAACAACCTTTATCAATCTGGAAATATAATAAGGTTAAACTAGGTCTAGTAAACACAAATGAAGTCTTAATACACTGACAAGAAAGAACATTTAGTTAATGAAAAAGAAAAGAAAATGTAAAAATCCAGCTGTCAGACATGACATTATTACATGAGGCATTCTTATTGAAATAAAAAATAAAATTGTAAAATTAATTTTAATAAAATTTAAATCTAGCATTCAGACTCTCTTACCTGAGGCATTCTGATTGAAATAAAATATAAAAATAAAAGAGTCTATCTTACCTGAGGCGTAATGATTGAATGAATTAAAATAAAACAATTTAATTAAATTAAATAATTAAAGTCAGATACTCAAGGCATTCTGATTGAAATAAAATATAAAAATAAAAATCAAGTCTATCTTACCTGAGGCATAATGATTAAATGAATTAAAATAAAAAATGAAATTAAATAATTAAAGTCAGATGCTCTTAGGCATTCTGGTTGAAAAATGTAATTAAATTAAATAATTCTAGCTGTCAAACTTACTTTATGCAGTCTGATTGAAAAAGAAAATTAAATAAAAGCCAAAATGCTAACTGGTTATCAACTTGAAGTCTTGTTTCACATTTTTATGCCAACCCCTCAGAGGACGTCAGATGATGCCAACCCTGAAACAACATACAGAACTACCACATTTTGCTAGAAGTTTGATTGCATCATATAATAATGGCTGTTAATACTGTTCATCGTCTGTTTAATTACGTCTTTAATTGATTTTTCCGTACATTTCTGCCATATGTACATTAACTGACAGTCACCACTGATAAGCTACCACTAAATATTGCAGAAAATTAATTTGCTGTAAAGTTGCTTTGCAACGATTTGTATCGTGAGTTGAATTTGAATTGAATTTTTGGCTGTCTCTTTTGGCTGTAATCTATAGTTTTTTGGTTCACACTTTGGTGCCAAATTCTACATTATTACTATTTTAATCCAGTGTATTTTATCGCACCTCCCATGAACAGAGTCGGTGTTTTGTAGGACTTGTTTTAGGTAAACCACATACGGATGGCTAGAAAGGTCTTGTCCATTCCACGGCCGTCGAGGATTCTGAGAGCAAACACTCAGAAAGCTGCAAAAGGGACTTGCACCATGTCACAATATGTCACACGTTGGCTCTGATTCAACACTGGCAGACTTTCTGTCATACGCTGTTGTCTTAGAGCGCGTCTGCTAAAAGTATTCTGCAAGAAATCTCGGCATCACCTCAAAGCACTCCGGGACATGACAGCAAAACCTCACAGACAAACTTCTGAATTCCAGTTTGTCCATGTCACCATGTCAAAGATATAGCCTGGAATATAACACATTTTAGGTCTATGTAAAATGAAACAGTCAGTCACTTTGTTCATGGTGATCCACTTTTAGCTCTACGCTGATCGTATCTCTTTGCTAAAGATTCACCAACATTTAATGCTTTTGAGCCATGCAAATCATAATGTTTACACTCCACAAAAGTGTTGCAATGTTTGAAAGCTGTTGTGAACCCTCCTGCCCCTTATAAACCACATCTGAACAACATGCATCGATGTCTGACTAGCGGCGCCCTACACTTGACCTCCGCAGTCAGATAAAAACTAATCTTTGTATCCTGTTAATTGAAGATGATTTCACTTTTTTCATATTAATCAACTAACCTTAAGCAACAATAACCATCTGAGTCACATTTTTTTCTCCTATACGGTCATTTAAAAGTTTGGGGCCGGTAAGATCGCTAAACGTTTTTTAAAGAATGCACCCATGACTAAGCAAAAGATGGTGTAAATGTCCAAATGTCATCCACTGTGCTTCAGGGTTTTAAACTGATCATAAAAATTTGTAAAAGCTCATGCACACACATGAACAAGACTTCACACAGCTTCTTCAGTCTAGATCAACATGCAGAGACAGATTATTTGAAGCAAATCCAACTAATGTAGCTAGCTACCGAACAACAACAACTTATAATTTAGCTTGAAAAATGTTTGTGCTTAGATCAACATGCAGTGAATGGCTGACAGTGTGAGGTATATTGATATGCATGATATAAAAATAAAAATCAAGTCTATCTTACCTGAGGCATAATGATTAAATGAATTAAAATAAAAAATGAAATTAAATAATTAAAGTCAGATGCTCTTAGGCATTCTGGTTGAAAAATGTAATTAAATTAAATAATTCTAGCTGTCAAACTTACTTTATGCAGTCTGATTGAAAAAGAAAATTAAATAAAAGCCAAAATGCTAACTGGTTATCAACTTGAAGTCTTGTTTCACATTTTTATGCCAACCCCTCAGAGGACGTCAGATGATGCCAACCCTGAAACAACATACAGAACTACCACATTTTGCTAGAAGTTTGATTGCATCATATAATAATGGCTGTTAATACTGTTCATCGTCTGTTTAATTACGTCTTTAATTGATTTTTCCGTACATTTCTGCCATATGTACATTAACTGACAGTCACCACTGATAAGCTACCACTAAATATTGCAGAAAATTAATTTGCTGTAAAGTTGCTTTGCAACGATTTGTATCGTGAGTTGAATTTGAATTGAATTTTTGGCTGTCTCTTTTGGCTGTAATCTATAGTTTTTTGGTTCACACTTTGGTGCCAAATTCTACATTATTACTATTTTAATCCAGTGTATTTTATCGCACCTCCCATGAACAGAGTCGGTGTTTTGTAGGACTTGTTTTAGGTAAACCACATACGGATGGCTAGAAAGGTCTTGTCCATTCCACGGCCGTCGAGGATTCTGAGAGCAAACACTCAGAAAGCTGCAAAAGGGACTTGCACCATGTCACAATATGTCACACGTCGGCTCTGATTCAACACTGGCAGACTTTCTGTCATACGCTGTTGTCTTAGAGCGCGTCTGCTAAAAGTATTCTGCAAGAAATCTCGGCATCACCTCAAAGCACTCCGGGACATGACAGCAAAACCTCACAGACAAACTTCTGAATTCCAGTTTGTCCATGTCACCATGTCAAAGATATAGCCTGGAATATAACACATTTTAGGTCTATGTAAAATGAAACAGTCAGTCACTTTGTTCATGGTGATCCACTTTTAGCTCTACGCTGATCGTATCTCTTTGCTAAAGATTCACCAACATTTAATGCTTTTGAGCCATGCAAATCATAATGTTTACACTCCACAAAAGTGTTGCAATGTTTGAAAGCTGTTGTGAACCCTCCTGCCCCTTATAAACCACATCTGAACAACATGCATCGATGTCTGACTAGCGGCGCCCTACACTTGACCTCCGCAGTCAGATAAAAACTAATCTTTGTATCCTGTTAATTGAAGATGATTTCACTTTTTTCATATTAATCAACTAACCTTAAGCAACAATAACCATCTGAGTCACATTTTTTTCTCCTATACGGTCATTTAAAAGTTTGGGGCCGGTAAGATCGCTAAACGTTTTTTAAAGAATGCACCCATGACTAAGCAAAAGATGGTGTAAATGTCCAAATGTCATCCACTGTGCTTCAGGGTTTTAAACTGATCATAAAAATTTGTAAAAGCTCATGCACACACATGAACAAGACTTCACACAGCTTCTTCAGTCTAGATCAACATGCAGAGACAGATTATTTGAAGCAAATCCAACTAATGTAGCTAGCTACCGAACAACAACAACTTATAATTTAGCTTGAAAAATGTTTGTGCTTAGATCAACATGCAGTGAATGGCTGACAGTGTGAGGTATATTGATATGCATGTTAATACGAGGCATAAACAGCGATGTGTACACTGTAAAAAAAAATGTTGCCGGAATTTTACCGTAAAAAATACGGTAGCAGCGTTTTACGATTTTAACTTAAATTTAGTTAAATACCGTAATTTCATTAACTGATATAATGTTAATATACCAACCTATTGAAGTACTGAAACCTGTTTTGTACCTTTGTAATACACTGATAACCACCAACTGCAGGTGGTGATGAGAAAGTCACATGATGAACCAAAGCCCATCACAAGCTGCTTTTAAATAATAACATATATAGAAGGTGCACAGTGTCATTCACACAAACACCAAACACCATCATGGTAACACACATGAAACTGAAATAATGCAATAAACATTCATTTAACAACATTAGGTGTAACACACAACTAGGGCTGCACGATAAATCGCATGCGATATTTAACGAGCATCTTATCAGTAAAGCCGGTTCTGTAATCAGCGGTAAATCTCCATCACGTGCGTGGTTTCACATTAAATATCGCATGCGATTTATAGTGCACCCCGTCTCTGAAGGAAATAATGCATTATTTATCGGCTTTAAGATATCGGCCAAATTTTCTTATCAGGCCGATACCGATAACAGAAAAAATTTGCATTTATCGGCCGATACCGATATGGTGGCCGATATATCGTGCACCCTTAGACTACCGTAAAATTTTTGTCCAATACATCTAATGTCCAATACAGTTTTTCACCATACATTTTATTATACAGGTTTTTACTGTAGCATTTTTACAGTCTTTTACCGTTAAATCCACGG
>NW_015505612.1:551755-559278 GCF_001515645.1 Sinocyclocheilus grahami | reverse complement strand
GATAACTGATTATTCTTTATTTTTGAAAGCCGATAACCGATATGTTGGCCGATAAATCTATATCCAAATTGTTATATACTTTTTGAGAGCCTGATTACAAAAAAGGTCTCCTCATTAAAAGCCACATCCCAAACACTTCAACATAAGCAGCCTAGTTTGAACGGTGTACGTTTTAAAAATATTTTTACTTTCCCATTACCAAATTTAGTCATACAAAAGTCTTACAAATAAATAAAATAATGCATAAATAATGCAAACAAGTCACTGGACATCATTACACGTGTAAAGAATCAAAATGAATGCGCCATAGATCAATAAAATGGAATAGCCTCTGCACGGACAATAATTAAATGATTTTAATTACTAAACCATATTGTTGATGAAAATAATAAGAGAACAATACAAGTGGTTGTTGTTATTAATAATATATCAATGATTTTGAAAAAGTAACAAATTAATACCACTGTTTTAAATAGCAGCCGTTGAGCTGCGCGTGCTGAAGCTGAAGAGCTGAATGAACACGGTCAACTGAAGCGTTAGCTTATTTGCTTATTTAACTCAAGGAAATGCATCCTGAGATTAATATTAATACAACATAAACATAATATTACAACTTACAAAATGATGAAATGACACAGTTATTGCATGCTATAGTCAGAATGTGTGATCCTGTTGTGGATGCGCTCTTCCCATAACAACGCGCTGAAACACGGCAACTAAACCCAAAGAATTCACAATGTTTTATTATAATAATGTTCTCATTAGAATGTTATATACATGACATTCCCAATCATAGTTATTAATGTTGTGCACTGCTGTTTGGGCTGCGTGTGCTGAGCTAAAGATGATCACCGGTAAACTGAAGCGCTCTTTTTAACTTAACCAAACGCATTCTATATGAGATAAATCAGATATACATCAAATAAACACAATATTACAATGTACAATTGCACAAAAGGCTGCAAACGAACAGCGCGCATCTGAAGTGTCTCTGAAGGAAATAATGCATTATTTATCGGCTTTAAGATATCGGCCAAATTTTCTTATCAGGCCGATACCGATAACAGAAAAAATTTGCATTTATCGGCCGATACCGATATGGTGGCCGATATATCGTGCATCATTAGACTACCGTAAAATTTTTGTCCAATACATCTAATGTCCAATACAGTTTTTCACCATACATTTTATTATACAGGTTTTTACTGTAGCATTTTTACAGTCTTTTACCGTTAAATCCACGGTCATTTTTTTACAGTGAATGCTGCAGCAAAGCATAATTTAGTCAGAAACATTAACAGTGCAGCTCAAGAATGTAAAACATGCACCTGAAAATCAAGTTTTAGGTTAAATTAGGCTTATATATACATGCACTACCCGTCAAAAAAGTTCAGGGTCAGTATGATTTTTAAATTTTCCTTTTTTTTTTTTTTTATCTGTTTCCAAAAATAAATCTCTCTTCGAGGCTGTATTAATATGATTAAAAATAGAGCAAAAACAGTAATACTGTGAAATATTATTAGAAAATAACTCTTTATTTTAATATTTGAAAATTAAATTTATTCCTGTGATGCAAAGCATTCAGTAATTATTCTAATTAAAGTCAAAAACTAATATTTCTCTGTAAACCATGATTCATTTATTTCAGGATTCTTTGATTGACAGCATTTATTGGAAAAAATAGATTTTTGTAACATTGTAAATGTATATACTCAAAAATAACACATTCTGAAAGAATTCAAATGAATGTAGTTTAAAGTATTTTACTGGTGGACAATCATGTCACATCTTAACATGTCAGCTACCCCAACAGACATTTATGTTGGGTTTAAGACAATCATTAATTAAACATTTAATTACAAGTTCTGTCAGCAGTTTGTCATACAGTCATACAAGTTTAGAAGGACGTGAACAATAAATGCCAAAGTTAAAACTTAGAATGATTCAAATGCAGCAGAAAAGCATAATTTAGTCAGAAACATTAACAGTGCAGCTCAAGAATGTAAAACATGCACCTGAAAATCAAGTTTTAGGTTAAATTAGGCTTATATATACATGCACTACCCGTCAAAAAAGTTCAGGGTCAGTATGATTTTTAAATTTTCCTTTTTTTTTTTTTATCTGTTTCCAAAAATAAATCTCTCTTCGAGGCTGTATTAATATGATTAAAAATAGAGCAAAAACAGTAATACTGTGAAATATTATTAGAAAATAACTCTTTTTATATTTTAATATTTGAAAATATTTACAATTTGTCATTTATTCCTGTGACGCAAAGCATTCAGAAATTATTCTAATTAAAGTCAATAGCTAATATTTCTCTGTAAACCACCATACATTTCTTTCAGGATTCTTTGATTGACAGCATTTATTGGAAAAAATAGATTTTTGTAACATTGTAAATGTATATACTCAAAAATAACACATTCTGAAAGAATTCAAATGAATGTAGTTTAAAGTATTTTACTGGTGGACAATCATGTCACATCTTAACATGTCAGCTACCCCAACAGACATTTATGTTGGGTTTAAGACAATCATTAATTAAACATTTAATTACAAGTTCTGTCAGCAGTTTGTTAGTCTAGAGTAAAAAAAAAAAAATGCATTAAACGCACAGGCTCAAGAAAGTGATTTCCCCCCAAAATAACAAAGAAAACGCCAGCATAGCCGATGAGAACGTTACACATCAACCAACACAGCTTATACATATTTTCTTTTGCAGTTTCATGAAGCTCAGCTAAACTTTTAAATACTGCAAAAAGATATGAAATGCATTTACTTAAAGTAATAATTGACACAAAAATGAAAAGTCTTTCATTTGTATGACATTCTTTAGTGCAGGGCTGTCCAAACTCGGTCAGGCCTAGTTTTATATTATATAGTACTTCTTTGGAGTGCTTAATGACTGTTTTTTAGGGATGCACCGATATGAAAATTTTGGCCGATAACCGATTATTCTTTATTTTTGAAAGCCGATAACCGATATGTTGGCCGATAAATCTATATCCAAATTGTTATATACTTTTTGAGAGCCTGATTACAAAAAAGGTCTCATCATTAAAAGCCACATCCCAAACACTTCAACATAAGCAGCCTAGTTTGAACGGTGTACGTTTTAAAAATATTTTTACTCTCCCATTACCAAATTTAGTCATAAAAAAGTCTTACAAATAAATAAAATTATGCATAAATAATGCAAACAAGTCACTGGACATCATTACACGTGTAAAGAATCAAAATGAATGCGCCATAGATCAATAAAACGGAATAGCCTCTGCACGGACAATAATTAAATGATTTTAATTACTAAACCATATTGTTGATGAAAATAATAAGAGAACAATACAAGTGGTTGTTGTTATTAATAATGTATCGATGATTTTGAAAAAGTAACAAATTAATACCACTGTTTTAAATAGCAGCCGTTGAGCTGCGCGTGCTGAAGCTGAAGAGCTGAATGAACATGGTAAACTGAAGCGTTTTGCTGGCAGCTTATTTAACTCAAGGAAATGCATCCTGAGATTAATATTAATACAACATAAACATAATATTACAACTTATATATGTACAAAATGATGCAGTTCTTGCGTGCTATAGTCAGAATGTGTGATCCTGTTGTGGATGCGCTCTTCCCATATCAACGCGCTGAAACACGGCAACTAAACCCAAAGAATTCCCAACGTTTTATTATAATAATGTTCTCATTAGAATGTTATATACATGACATTCCCAATCATAGTTATTAATGTTGTGCACTGCTGTTTGGGCTGCGTGTGCTGAGCTAAAGATGATCACTGGTAAACTGAAGCGCTCTTTTAACTTAACCAAACGCATTCTATATGAGATAAATCAGATATACATCAAATAAACACAATATTACAATGTACAATTGCACAAAAGGCTGCAAACGAACAGCGCGCATCTGAAGTGTCTCTGAAGGAAATAATGCATTATTTATCGGCTTTAAGATATCGGCCAAATTTTCTTATCAGGCCGATACCGATAACAGAAAAAATTTGCATTTATCGGCCGATACCGATATGGTGGCCGATATATCGTGCATCCTTAGACTACCGTAAAATTTTTGTCCAATACATCTAATGTCCAATACAGTTTTTCACCATACATTTTATTATACAGGTTTTTACTGTAGCATTTTTACAGTCTTTTACCGTTAAATCCACGGTCATTTTTTTACAGTGAATGCTGCAGCATTTAGTCAGTTAGTCAGAAACATTAACAGTGCAGCTCAAGAATGTAAAACATGCACCTGAAAATCAAGTTTTAGGTTAATATATATACATATATACATGCACTACCCGTCAAAAAAGTTCAGGGTCAGTATGATTTTTAAATTTTCCTTTTTTTTTTTTTATCTGTTTCCAAAAATAAATCTCTCTTCGAGGCTGTATTAATATGATTAAAAATAGAGCAAGCAGGGCTGTCCAAACTCGGTCCTGGAGGGCCGGTGTCCTGCAGAGTTTAGCTCCAACTTGCCTCAACAGACCTGACTGGAAGTTTCTAGCATGCCTAGTAAGAGCTTGATTAGCTGGTTCAGGTGTGTTTAATTAGGGTTGGAGCTAAACTCTGCAGGACACCGGCCCTCCAGGACCGAGTTTGGACAGCCCTGCTTTAGTGGAATACAAAGGGGGACGCCAGAATGACAGTCTCAGTCCCCATTCACTTTCATTGTATGGCACAACGATGCTGTTAAAGTGAATGGTGACTGAGGCTGTCAGACCCTTACAATCTGCCTAATATCTCCGTTTGAGTTCATTTGAAGAAAGAATGTCATACAAGTTTAGAAGGACGTGAACAATAAATGCCAAAGTTAAAACTTAGAATGATTCAAATGCAGCAGAAAAGCATAATTTAGTCAGAAACATTAACAGTGCAGCTCAAAAATGTAAAACATGCACCTGAAAATAAAGTTTTAGGTTAAATTAGGCTTATATATACACATACACTACCGGTCAAAAAAGTTCAGGGTCAGTATGATTTTTTTTATCTTTTTTTTTTTTTCAATCTGTTTCCAAAAATAAATCTCTCTTCAAGGCTGTATTAACATGATTAAAAATACAGCAAAAACAGTAATACTGTGAAATATTATTAGAAAATAACTCTTTTTATATTTTAATATTTGAAAATATTTACAATTTGTCATTTATTCCTGTGACGCAAAGCATTCAGAAATTATTCTAATTAAAGTCAATAGCTAATATTTCTCTGTAAACCACCATACATTTCTTTCAGGATTCTTTGATTGACAGCATTTATTGGAAAAAATAGATTTTTGTAACATTGTAAATGTATATACTCAAAAATAACACATTCTCAAAGAATTCAAATGAATGAAGAATTCAAATCAAAAATAACAAATAAAACGCCAGCATAGCAGATGAGAACGTTAAAGGCCCGTTCACACCAAGCACGATAACTATAAAGATAACGATATAGTTCTAAAAATCGTTCTCAATATTAAAGAATAGCATAGTTCACACCACAACTATAACGATAACGATACAGAGGAACGATATCATTGTGATCACTTTCAAAACGATTTTTTCCCAGCTGATGAACGATAAAACACTGACAGCCAATCAGAATCCATCCTGCTGTACCGAGCTCAAGAATTTAAAGCGGCAGACGCGCATGCGCTTAGAATAAACAGACGATATCATTCGCTGGTGTGGACGCTAATATCGTTCTCTTTATAGTTATCGTTCTTGGTGTGAATGGGGCTTTACACATCAACCAACACAGCTTATACATAGTTTCTTTTGCAGTTTCATGAAGCTCAGCTAAACTTTTAAATACTGCAAAAAGACATGAAATGCATTTACTTAAAGTAATAATTGACACAAAAATTTAAAGTCGTTCATTTGTATGACATTCCTTAGTGGAATACGAAGGGGGACGCCACAATGACAGTCTCAGTCCCCATTCACTTTCATTGTATGGCACAACGATGCTATTAAAGTGAATGGTGACTGAGGCTGTCAGACCCTTACAATCTGCCCAACATCTCCTTTTAAGTTCATTTGAAGAAAGAATGTCATACAAGTTTAGAAGGACGTGAGATTGAGTAAATTATTTTTGGGGTAAGCTATCCCTTTAAATCGCGCCGCTGGGTGCAAACCAAATAAAAAAATTCTAAGTACACACTCCACTACAGATCCCAACAGCGTTAGTGGCTAACCATATCCATATAAATCAAGACATTACTCGCTACAGCCTTATAAAACACGATCTAGTTCATTTCAGTCATTTAATAATGACATAAAACCCATAAACCGAGCGAGGGCACGCGAGGAAGAAAGAATCCAGGCAGCCATGACTTCATACCGACACATCAATGAAGAGATCCGTGCGTGTGTTTGAGTGCGCGTGTGAGCGCACGCGTGTTTGCATGCGTTTTAAATCGCACTCACCCAGAACCACCCGGAACGAGGATCACCTCTGGGTCATGATGAGAGTGCTAGGATCGCGGACAAAAAGACGCGGGCTCAGCTCGTGTGTAACGTTACTGCTGACAGAAGATGTGTGTGTGTGTGTAAATGTGCCAGACTGCTCAGATCTGCCTCAGCATGTACAGGAAGTGATGCAGAGGATATGAGGTCACTGTAGAACTGCGTCAGGTGCGTGTGAGCGCGCGGCGCTACAGGCCTGTCTGGCATGGCCGGGTTTCACAGACAAGCCCTGTTAGCATGGAAATTGATATATAAGCACAATTTTTCACCCCACAACTATTTCATGTGGAATAACAAGGACATGTTATTTAAAGACACATCTTTATTCTATCAAACTTGGTTCAAGGAAGGTATTATTTTAGTAAGGCAGTTAGTTAATTCCCATGGGTAACTTACTTGTTGTCCTATAGTGAATTTCTTCAGGAATTCCAATTACCAGTTAAACCAAGAGAATTTGCTATTGTTTTTGACGCAAATTGTGTGGTGTTACCTTTAAAAAACTGTATCTCAGAAGAAATCAGCATGGTTAATCCTTGTGGTAACATTTTCATTGAAAATGTCCACGTTTTAAAACGACAGTGTAGCAATAAGTTTATAAGGAATGCTCTTTGTTCTGTGTCCCTACCTGCAGCAAGATTTTGTTGGTCTTCTTTATTTGGTAATATCTCTTGGGTTAAAGCATGGAAACTGCCAACTAAGTTTTGTATCAATAACAAAATTAAGGAAGCGTCTTACAAAATACTTCATCGAATTTATCCTGCTAAGCATGTTTTGGAACGATTTAAGCTTAGTATTTCGTATACCTGTGAATTTTGTGGTCAAGAAAAAGAAACTATTTTGCATCTTTTTTTTTTTCCATTGTATTTACTCGAGATTATTTTGGAAGGATTTGGAATTCTATATTAAAGGGGTCATGTGATGCGATTTCAAGTTTTCCTTTCTCTTTGGAGTGTTACAAGCTGATTGTGCATAGATAAGATTCCTGAAGTTGCAAAGACTAAAGTCTCAAAACCAAAGAGATATTCTTTATCAAAGTTAAGACTCTGCCAC
>NW_015505612.1:534913-550679 GCF_001515645.1 Sinocyclocheilus grahami | reverse complement strand
AATGCACTGGGTCAGCTGGCCAATCAGAGCAGACTGCGCTTGTCGGAAGGAGGGACTTTGTAGAAAACGAAGCGTTTGAGAGAGGCGGGGCATAGAGGACCTACAATAATGTACAGTATTTTTATAAAATAATGTGTTTTTTGAACATTAAAGCAAGTCAACATATTCTGTTACACCAAATACACCAAATAATGATCTTTAAAAAAGCATCATATGACCCCTTTAACAGAAAAATAGTGTATGATAGAAATTTGTATATTTGATGTACTTTTTTATACAGAAAACGAAAATTTGAATTGTAAAGAACAACATATTATACATTTGTTTATTCTGTTAGGAAAATTCCATATACATAAGAAGTGGGCTCAATGTAAACCAAATTTTGCACATTTTATAAATGACTTTAAATTATATGTAAATCTCTTAGAACAAACAAAAAACTAAAAAGCATTGAAAACATGTAATGCTCTGAAAGCATTGAACTTTATGTAATTTTCTTCCTTTTTTTCTTTCTCTGGCAGCTAATAATGTTAATTTGATAATGTGAATATGTAATACCTCATGTTCTTGTGGCATTGAATTAATAAAGCATAAAAAAGGCCCATCTGGCATCAAACCAGACCGTGTATTGCTTTAAATAAATATGCAAAAAGGCTATTAGTGCATTTAATACTATTAATTAAATAGTTTGTGAAAAGTACCTTTTACATTTTTTCTGTTTTATGAATTGTTTTGACTCGTAACTGTTTCAGTTTAGGGTTATTTTGAGTATGCTTTATTGCTCATTTACATTTTACAGTATTTGACTACACAGAAATTGACTTAATATTGGAGCAAAACATGTGACAACTTGCCCTGGGTCTTCTCTTTTACATTCTGATTATTATCAATAATTTCAATAAAGTATTGAGAGGTGAGATGATGTGAGGAGATCGATTTTCAATATTTTTTTATATCTCAGTATACCGATCTGTTCGATTGAGGGTTGATTTGACCGCATTATTTCAAAGTCCTCCTGAGAAATGTTGCAATAATTCTTCTGTGTGACATTCAGGATATGACGTCACCACGGAGCCATGTGACTGCCCTAAATTAATCCTTATTGACGCTGAGAGAGAGTGACCCTAAGAATTATCTAATCATACATGCTATACTGCATTAACACGCCATGCATACTGATAAAACAGTGATAGGGCTTTATTATATTCAGATAACAACATATAAGTAGATAGATTGCCAAACCTTCCTCTTTTTCTATATATGTGGTCATCTCTACTTCATAGATTAGTTTACTGTCCGCAAGCCTAAATTTAAAGAGTTACAGCAATACACTATCTGCCTTAAAATCAATATGATGTGCAACATGTGATAAGTGAAAGTGATGAGTAGTGAAATCATGTAGTGATATAAGAAGCTGTATTGTTTTACTGAGGGATTGTATTACATAAGAATGAGTTGTCTAGCTATTTGTCCATGTCTCATCTATTTGTCAGTTCAATGGTCAATCTAAACTTTCAGACACTTTCAGACACACCTTTCTGGCTGTTTTGAAAGTCAAAATGAGGTTTAACTAGTAACTGCTCTTCTATAATTTACATTGAGGACGTGATGTGACTGCCTGTTATTATCAGTGACTGAATACATTAACTGTTCATCTGATGTTCCTGACATGATGTTGGAGAGCTTGTGTGTTTGTAGGATGTGATAAAACGACAAGCTTTGAAACAAACCATTCCTTCAAAACCACACAGGAAACAGAAGAACTTTTCTCGAGTAAAAAGCAGAAATGGAGTATATCAGAAAGGGCCTGAATTTAAATTTGAACTCATGCAACCTCGTTCTGCCCCCTCGCAGCAAGTTCAAGATGACGTACATGTCAATCCAAAAGAAAAACAAGAGAACCTCACACACAAGCGCAGGTTCAGATGTTCTAATCCGTGCTTCGAGTCAGATGTGCAAACAGAATTCCACCTATTTAAACAAAACGCACAGTTTGCTTTCATTTCTCCACGTTCAAGGGGGGAGAGGATTAACTACAATCTCAGGCCCCGTATAGGCAGGCCGCTCGCTGATGCCCAGGCCGAGTTCAGTGACTTCAGAGAAGACCGCTATCCACGGCGCGTTACGTCAGAGGCTCTGTGAAATGATGGACCAGCAGTCTGAGTTTACATCTGTGTCAGAGAGCAAACTGAAACCAGTCTGAGGATCTGTCGTGCACAGAATCCAATGGTTAAAGATTGTGAGAACAAGATTGTTCAAACACAAAGATTGTGAGAACAAACGGAGACATTTTTTTTATAAACTTAAGAATAATTTTTAAAATATTAAAATATTTAGAATTTTTTTGTTAAAATTTTTTAAAGTTGTTGTAGGTTATAGCTTAAAGGGATAGTTCACCCAAATAAATAAATAAAAATAAAAAATTCTTCCCCTTCCAAACAGTTTATTATCATTAACTAAAAATAAAAATAAAAATAAAAAGTTTTTTGTTAACTAAAATAAAGCTGAAATAAAATATAAATATTAGAGGAAAACATAAATTACAAAAAAAAAATTTGAAATGTTGCCTTGGCAACAAACTAAAATAAGATTAAAATGACTAATTGGAAATGAATAAAAACTAAAAACAAATTAAACCTAAATAGCAATATTTACAAATTATGCAGAACAAAATTGCTTAATTTAAAATTAAAGTGAAAACTGAAAATACGAAAAGCTAATTCAAAATATGAATAAAAGCTATAACAGTATATAAATGATAATAAAACAACACTTTTTCCAAAAAGGAGAAGGGTTATATGTTCAAAGGCAAAACAACTTTGACTTTCATTCAATGAAAAACAACAAGCCGTCGTCGTTTTCTTTTGTGTTCCATAGAACAAAGAACGATATACAGGTTTGGAATGATATATATTTGGAAAAGGCTCAGTAAATGATGACAATTTAAATTTTTGGGTGAACTCTCTCTTTAATATCTCACATTAGCAGGTCAAATCTGCATATTTTTCAGCATGAATCTGCAGAATGGATTTAAACATGGTAAAAGATTATAATTAAAATAGAATAATCTATAATAATAATAATAAAAAAACAGCATCATTAAAATAACCAAATTTTTTTATTTCAAAATAAATAACTGGCCAAGTGATCAGTGAAATAATAATTTTTTTTTAATGCACTGGGTCAGCTGGCCAATCAGAGCAGACTGCGCTTGTCGGAAGGAGGGACTTTGTAGAAAACGAAGCGTTTGAGAGAGGCGGGGCATAGAGGACCTACAATAATGTACAGTATTTTTATAAAATAATGTGTTTTTTGAACATTAAAGCAAGTCAACATATTCTGTTACACCAAATACACCAAATAATGATCTTTAAAAAAGCATCATATGACCCCTTTAACAGAAAAATAGTGTATGATAGAAATTTGTATATTTGATGTACTTTTTTATACAGAAAACGAAAATTTGAATTGTAAAGAACAACATATTATACATTTGTTTATTCTGTTAGGAAAATTCCATATACATAAGAAGTGGGCTCAATGTAAACCAAATTTTGCACATTTTATAAATGACTTTAAATTATATGTAAATCTCTTAGAACAAACAAAAAACTAAAAAGCATTGAAAACATGTAATGCTCTGAAAGCATTGAACTTTATGTAATTTTCTTCCTTTTTTTCTTTCTCTGGCAGCTAATAATGTTAATTTGATAATGTGAATATGTAATACCTCATGTTCTTGTGGCATTGAATTAATAAAGCATAAAAAAGGCCCATCTGGCATCAAACCAGACCGTGTATTGCTTTAAATAAATATGCAAAAAGGCTATTAGTGCATTTAATACTATTAATTAAATAGTTTGTGAAAAGTACCTTTTACATTTTTTCTGTTTTATGAATTGTTTTGACTCGTAACTGTTTCAGTTTAGGGTTATTTTGAGTATGCTTTATTGCTCATTTACATTTTACAGTATTTGACTACACAGAAATTGACTTAATATTGGAGCAAAACATGTGACAACTTGCCCTGGGTCTTCTCTTTTACATTCTGATTATTATCAATAATTTCAATAAAGTATTGAGAGGTGAGATGATGTGAGGAGATCGATTTTCAATATTTTTTTATATCTCAGTATACCGATCTGTTCGATTGAGGGTTGATTTGACCGCATTATTTCAAAGTCCTCCTGAGAAATGTTGCAATAATTCTTCTGTGTGACATTCAGGATATGACGTCACCACGGAGCCATGTGACTGCCCTAAATTAATCCTTATTGACGCTGAGAGAGAGTGACCCTAAGAATTATCTAATCATACATGCTATACTGCATTAACACGCCATGCATACTGATAAAACAGTGATAGGGCTTTATTATATTCAGATAACAACATATAAGTAGATAGATTGCCAAACCTTCCTCTTTTTCTATATATGTGGTCATCTCTACTTCATAGATTAGTTTACTGTCCGCAAGCCTAAATTTAAAGAGTTACAGCAATACACTATCTGCCTTAAAATCAATATGATGTGCAACATGTGATAAGTGAAAGTGATGAGTAGTGAAATCATGTAGTGATATAAGAAGCTGTATTGTTTTACTGAGGGATTGTATTACATAAGAATGAGTTGTCTAGCTATTTGTCCATGTCTCATCTATTTGTCAGTTCAATGGTCAATCTAAACTTTCAGACACTTTCAGACACACCTTTCTGGCTGTTTTGAAAGTCAAAATGAGGTTTAACTAGTAACTGCTCTTCTATAATTTACATTGAGGACGTGATGTGACTGCCTGTTATTATCAGTGACTGAATACATTAACTGTTCATCTGATGTTCCTGACATGATGTTGGAGAGCTTGTGTGTTTGTAGGATGTGATAAAACGACAAGCTTTGAAACAAACCATTCCTTCAAAACCACACAGGAAACAGAAGAACTTTTCTCGAGTAAAAAGCAGAAATGGAGTATATCAGAAAGGGCCTGAATTTAAATTTGAACTCATGCAACCTCGTTCTGCCCCCTCGCAGCAAGTTCAAGATGACGTACATGTCAATCCAAAAGAAAAACAAGAGAACCTCACACACAAGCGCAGGTTCAGATGTTCTAATCCGTGCTTCGAGTCAGATGTGCAAACAGAATTCCACCTATTTAAACAAAACGGACAGTTTGCTTTCACTTCTCCACGTTCAAGGGGGGAGAGGATTAACTACAATCTCAGGCCCCGTATAGGCAGGCCGCTCGCTGATGCCCAGGCCGAGTTCAGTGACTTCAGAGAAGACCGCTATCCACGGCGCGTTACGTCAGAGGCTCTGTGAAATGATGGACCAGCAGTCTGAGTTTACATCTGTGTCAGAGAGCAAACTGAAACCAGTCTGAGGATCTGTCGTGCACAGAATCCAATGGTTAAAGATTGTGAGAACAAGATTGTTCAAACACAAAGATTGTGAGAACAAACGGAGACATTTTTTTTATAAACTTAAGAATAATTTTTAAAATATTAAAATATTTAGAATTTTTTTGTTAAAATTTTTTAAAGTTGTTGTAGGTTATAGCTTAAAGGGATAGTTCACCCAAATAAATAAATAAAAATAAAAAATTCTTCCCCTTCCAAACAGTTTATTATCATTAACTAAAAATAAAAATAAAAATAAAAAGTTTTTTGTTAACTAAAATAAAGCTGAAATAAAATATAAATATTAGAGGAAAACATAAATTACAAAAAAAAAATTTGAAATGTTGCCTTGGCAACAAACTAAAATAAGATTAAAATGACTAATTGGAAATGAATAAAAACTAAAAACAAATTAAACCTAAATAGCAATATTTACAAATTATGCAGAACAAAATTGCTTAATTTAAAATTAAAGTGAAAACTGAAAATACGAAAAGCTAATTCAAAATATGAATAAAAGCTATAACAGTATATAAATGATAATAAAACAACACTTTTTCCAAAAAGGAGAAGGGTTATATGTTCAAAGGCAAAACAACTTTGACTTTCATTCAATGAAAAACAACAAGCCGTCGTCGTTTTCTTTTGTGTTCCATAGAACAAAGAACGATATACAGGTTTGGAATGATATATATTTGGAAAAGGCTCAGTAAATGATGACAATTTAAATTTTTGGGTGAACTCTCTCTTTAATATCTCACATTAGCAGGTCAAATCTGCATATTTTTCAGCATGAATCTGCAGAATGGATTTAAACATGGTAAAAGATTATAATTAAAATAGAATAATCTATAATAATAATAATAAAAAAACAGCATCATTAAAATAACCAAATTTTTTTATTTCAAAATAAATAACTGGCCAAGTGATCAGTGAAATAATAATTTTTTTTTTTTAAATCAGCCAGAACACACATAAGCAATCTCTACACCTTGTCAGAACCTATAATACTCAATAGACCTATATGCAAAAGACACAGAATGTGTAGAACTTTGTGAATGACAGGCATTTGTGTTCAATTCTAGCTCTGTAGATTCTGCGTGGGCCAACACATTATTCACGTCCCCAACGCAAAGCCACCAGGACAAGAAATGTCCTCATGTTCTTGACATACTCTAATCAACACATTGTCTTGCTATCATGTTTTGAGGAAGTCTAATATCTATCGGTTAAACCCTGACTGAGATACAAAGAGCAAGGGGGGGGGGGGGGGGGGGGGGGGAAAGGTGTATAGTAAGAATATGAATAAGAATGAATAAATATAAGAATAACATTGGACTTTATTAATAATGATACAAACTTTCAAGCAAAAAATTGTTTTATTTTAAAATAATTAAGTAAATAAACACCTTTAATAAGCAGTAATTCATTAAATAAATAAAACGCATTTAATGAATACATTTAATGACTAAATCATTTAAGAAATAATTAAATACATGAATAATTTAATAAAAAAATGAAAGAAAATGCATTTAATAAATACATTTAAACAATTTATTTAATAAATAAAATGCCTTTAATAAGTAATTTAACAAATAATTGTTAAAGTAGTTACAAATAATAATAAGTAATGAAAATGAACATTTTATAGATAAATAAGTAAATACTCTGCTTTTGTTACACAGAACAAAGAAACTCATATGGGTTTGAAACGAGATAAAGTTGTAAACATGATGATTTGGTGTCTGTAAAACTTTGTTCTGGGCTAAACTAGTCCTTTAAGGCTTAAGTATCTGCACAGGAATGTTTAGTTGCTCATAGGCACAGACACAAAGAACAGGGTTAAGAAAACCCCTCGGCCTGTCCACTGTTCTCCATGCATCGGGCGGGTGACAGACCCGCTCTTAAAATAGCAGAGGGCCAAATCTCCTGTAGACTGAACAAGCATTTTGTACCACTTCCGATGCAGAAAGGTCCTGCCCTGTTCCTTTATTACAGATCTTAAACAGCAGAACAATTAAGCAACAACAAGAACTTCTGGAACACCAAGCCCAGCTCTCTCCTTCACAACTGCTTACAGTAAATGACACAGTGGACTGAAATTGCAAGAATCTCCCATTTTGATCATAGTTCTACCCCAAAATGCCCAATTATCTCATTCAGAATTAAAAAAAAATGTTTTTTAATTATTTTGTTCAACTCTCACAGCTAGTCATGAGTCTTTATATAACAAATTATATTACTTAGTTTACAATTCCACCTGGTAACTGATGCTAGTCCTCAGAAATTGAACAATTTACCTACAGTAACAGCTATCAGAAATCACACATTTGTCACTGGAAGACTGCTCTTGACATCAAGAAAGATGTCATGGTCTGACTCTGAACTCTTCATCACACAGTGTTCAGAGGAGGTTCACATGCTTAGCTTTTTCCTGTTTGGTGAATAAAACAAAGTTCAATTGTTTTCCTCCAGGGCGATTTGCCTTTGTTTTAGATTAAATGACATCCTCAATCGCTTGGCATTCTCAAAAGCCACTTAGAGAGCCAAGAAAGGACTAGACCGCAACACAATAACATTTTCAGCAATACCTACATGTACAATTTAGATTATATTATATTGTATTGAATGATTAGATTATATAGTCAATTTTCTTTCAGATAAGTGTGCAAAAGCAGTATGTTGAATGAAAGATAAAACCTTCTGAAACACTGTCAAGACACTCAAACACATTTATTTTACATGTGATTTGTTTCAAGTCACCTATCTTTAAATCTATGCTACCATCTACCCTCAGAAAGCAGTACTGCAGCCACCAATTATTACATTTTATGTTCAATACGAGTTTTTCTATGTATAATTTGAAGTTTGTGTTAAGTTAATTAATGAAAACAAATTATATTCTATAATTGTATATATTATTTAGCATGGATGGATAGATAGATAAAAAAATATAACTTATAAATATGTATTTTATATTTCTAACATTCGTAATATAATCATATAATGAATAATGAATGAAAAATATACTAGAATATAAAATACATAAATACATTAATATATTTTATCTTGGTTTTATATATTTATCATCATTTTTATGTAATATTTTACTACTATTTTATTCAGTTTATTTATTTTTATCTACTATTTTTATTTTACTTATAACTTGTTTTGTGCATAAACAAATTCAGCTATATGAAATCATGCGTGTAGGCCATTTCTTTTGGAGTCGTGTCAAAGCTCTGAAAAGAAAAAAGAAAGGTGTTCTAACCTCTAGTTCAGAGCCGACAGAGGACGAATCAGTCGAGGTACCAGAAGAACACTGTTCATCAACCCGTACCACCCTGACAGTCCTCTTTAGAGGAAGATTCTCTGATGAGCCGTCCCGTGAGATGGTCACCTCCTTGAGACAAACCTGGAAGAGGCACCAGTCAAACATACCATGACTTTTGATAGATAATCATTACCATAACTTATGGACTGCTCAGTACACCATAAAATGTCTTAAAAAGTGCAAACCTTCCTCATTGGCTGTATGTTGACATCCATGTAGAGTCCCATGTCAGTCCCTTTGGGAGAAATGCCTCTTGCTGAGAGGTGCTTCTTCCTGTAGCATTCAACATTGTTGTTGCACAGCTGACCCGTGACAGAAGAGTCACCTAGTAAAGATTCAGTATCCGAGTCTAAAGACCGGACAGAAGGGCGCTTATGGTTGGATCTGTAACAGATGAGGACCACAATCTGAACATCAAAGTTAAAGAGCGGACTGAGAACACTGGTACATTAAATGCAGTCTTTTCAAACTTAGAGTCATTTATAGTCCGTGTCAAAGGATACAAAAAGATCCAGAACTGCACAGCTGATAGCAGAGAGTATCCATGGCATTGCTTTAACAAAAGCTCTTAGCTGTGTGTCATAGAAAAGAATGGCAGATGCATAGAGAGATCCAGCTACAGAACACAGAACTCTAGAGCACACCTGCACAGCAGAATTCTGCTCTCCTCTATTCTGCAAAAGACAGAAAAGACACATTGGGACAGTTTAATCAGCTGTTTGGACACTCGTTCTGACGGCACCCATTCGCTGAAGAGGATCCACTGGTGATCAACTGATGTAATGCTAAATTACGTCTTTAACAAACTCGTCTACATCTTGGATGGCTTGGAGAACATTTTCAGCAAATGTTCCTTTTTATATGAACTATTCCTTTAAGCCAAACAAAAGGACACGATAATGTGTTGGAATGAAGAGCTCAAAAGAATTACTTCGATTGCAAAAGTGCTCACAAATGCTACTTACAGCTTTCAGGATGAAGGGAAACTTAGCAGTCCAGCTGATTGCGAAGGACAGAAGACCCAGCATGTAACCAAGGTTCTCAGTATAGTCCTGTTCCCAAAAGACACAAGCAAAGTCACACTTGCTTAAAACAGACCTATCAGTATTTTTGCATATGTTATAAGTTTACATATAGTATCAGATATGGCACGGCTCTATATACACCTGTCTCTTCTGACTAGGAGTTTACTTACATTGAGGAATATTCCGAGTGGTCTCCTCATGGTTGGAGATACCTTTACTGGACTTGAATGGACTGGTAAACCCAGGTAAACGTTGCCGCCCATTACAAACAGTAGACACACAACTAGAAAATTCTGCCGCCTCCTCCTGGACACCATTCTCATTTTCTTTCCTTAAGAACATGATTGAGAAGTCATTTATTGTGATGCCTGATGATTGACAGCACAATTATACCAATGAGAGAGAGAGAGAGAGAGAGAGAGAGAGAATAATCAAATCCTTACCCATTTTTGACTTGTACCATAAATAAATGGAGAAAGATATTGACAGGAAATGGACAACATCCAAAATGGCCATATATGAAGCCATAGAAATCTGCAACAGATGGACAGAACATGTGACTTTCATTTAATGTAGTATTTACAAGAACGTATGCAACACCCCATCTAGAATGTTAGCGTCACTTTCTTGTGGTATGGTCAATTTTGTGGGTAATAATGGAATTGTTTATAGTTTAACTACTATTATTATTATTATAGAATTCGTGAAAAATGTAATTTATTTTTAAACCTTTTTTTTTTGTAGTATTTGAACATTTTCCCCACTCCTTTGCAGACTGCAAGTTATATGATACATCTGAATGTTTCTTTTTGCCATTAAAAACAAAACGTTTGAGATTTGACTGCTTTTGATATTTTGATAAGTGCATTAAAGCGGATACATTTAATTAAAAAAAAAATCTTCATCCATGTCTTCATTCTTCAATTAGGTCATATGAAGGTCATTTTTTGTGATTTTATTTAGATCACTGGTCTGACTTGCACATCAACACGTATATCAAGGTCACCAAATCCAGCAAGGCAGCATTAGAGATCCGTTACCACCCTCTATTGTACACAAAAGGCTTTAACGTTAGCCCAAAACACCCTGATGATGTCTAAACTTCTTACTTTATATCCTTGAAAGCACATTACTCTAATGTCACCAGCTGCTGATATAAAGCAGGGTCATGCCATTGAACAGTACCTCTTCCGGCCGATAGGGGTCACTGTTTGTTCAACAAACCGTCATTGATTCAAGGAGTTCGTGAGGTAACGTTAATAATAAAACTCTTCAGTGAAATTAAGAACTTTTAACAGATTTCTCACCTGAAAATCAAACTGTTTGGAAAGTAAAGCGCCCACTGCGCTGCACAAGTTCCCCACGAAACAATACAAAGCGCAGACTGCTTCATCACCCCAACTCTTGCTTCGCGTTTTGCATCTGTGATAAAGAAGACTGAGAGGGAGCGACAAATGATGAGAGTTTATCCTTTTACAAACTTCGGCTAATTTAAGTCACAGCACACTCACAGTGAACAGGACACCAGTAACATCAAAGCAGACAAGACGTAAAGAGCAGCCGAGATGCAAATATGTTCTTCATATGTCGAAAGACAACTTTTAACAAACTCTGGGCTCCATCGGTAGACAATATCTAAGACTGTCATTTTATCCATTTGTTTCACTTAAGCTATTACCCATTGAGGGAGAAGAAACACTGAGAAAGTCGAAATGTTTGTTTCTAACTTCTATCATTAGCTGCCAGCTGGATGGATGTAGTGAACCGCTCGTCAATCACCTGTATTTTTAGGTAACGCCCACATGCTTATCTCATACATATTAATTACGTACTCTGACGTCCATCCAGTTGATTGGCTGTAAGGCTGCGGTTAGAAAGTGGACTCTAGCCAGTCCTGTACTCGCAAATCTATTTTATTATATACGTACGTACGTGTGTGTGTGTGTAAAATGCATGTAGTTTATGACCTTTTGTCACTGAGAAACTGCATGGAATATTTCCAAATATGTGAGAAACTTGCTAGAGTTAATGTCCAATCTCAGCATCAAAAATACACACGTTCCCTTCTAGATTAACTTTTTTTTTTTTTTTTCATTAAAAAGGTCATTTACAAACCTTTGGCTATTACTACCAGACATTTCCACACAATCTCTTATTTAAATAGCATTAGAGCTTGAAGAAAAAACGCAGTACTAATGATACATTTGACACAAATTACAGATACAAATTAGAAACTGTCACTAAACTTATAGGATCATTGTCAGCTTTGTTAGACATCCATATACTCTACTAAATGGAATCCACAATTTAGGTAAAGAATAAAATTGCTTTCTATGACATTTAAAGAGGGCTTCTTTTATTAGCGTTTGCCAGTGTTCATCAATACACTGATAAAATACAGAGTGATAGTTTGCTATTATAAGTGATATTTTAAACAAAGAGGAATTTCCAGCAGCACTAATCAATCACATCCAGGTATGAGCCATGGTGAAATTACGGTCTTTGCTATAAAGAGTGTATCCAATCCAAACATCTTAGAATATGGATTATGCATCCAGATGTTTGTTGAGTCTTCTCACTTTCTCCTTCTTGTTCCGGTTACCATGTTTTTTCCAAGGTTTGCCAGTCTGTTGTTCTGTGTTTGCGTTTAAAGGCCCAACAGGACCACTTCCGGGCTTATAACCCATCACCATCTGCACACCTTTGGTCAACGCTTGCACATTTTCCTATGAAAAATGACATTATGAGCACTGTGAGTGATTTAAACCTAAAAACAAAATATCAATTATTTCCTTTTCAGTAGCCATGTAATGTACAGGCAAGCACTGCCTCAAACCCATTAAAGGAATGAATCTCACTTGATGAAAGAAATGTTTATCCACTGTGTTCTCTATGCGTCTGACTTTTTCTGGTTTGTCAGCATGGCTACCAATCTGTTCGAATCCTCCACTCCGCTTGGCAAACCTGGCATGCTGAGGCTGGAAGTCTTGAGGGTTGATGTGAGGTGGAGGGTGGCAGTAAAGGAGTTTACCCTGCAGAAAATCAGATAGGAACAGGTTGGCATTTCTCATTCTCCATGATTATAACTATAAAATTCATGAAAAGGCACTTACACTGACATAGTCTTTCAAAATATAACGGGCTGATCTTGATTGGTCTGGCTGGCCATGTGCTGTCATGAAGCCTCTCATATCTGCATGAAGAGAATACATTATAATTGGTCTGTTGTAGCAGGGTTGGTTAAGTGTGGTGTGAAATGCCTTAATGTGTCCATTGTGCAAAGAAAACTGACATCCATATGCCATGAGCAGCTCCTCGTAAGTCGGGGGTCGATCGGGGTCCTCGTCCTCCCTCGGCCTGATGATGTTGATACCGTAGGTCCCCTCCAGCACAGTTCGAGGGATAGTCTGACATACGTATTTAGGTTAAGGGCAACATTTTGCAATTCAAGCTCTGCCTCTTTGTCAGATAATTTAGGACACTAGGTCTTATAACATACATTGCTATTCAAATGTTTGGGGTGAATAATATCTTGTTAAAGAAATTAATACTTTTACTAAGCAAGAACAATACAGACATTTGTAATGTTACAAAAGATAACAAATAAATGCTGTTCTCCCCCCCCCCCCCCCCCTCCCATTCATTAAAGAATCTTTTTTTTTTTTTTTGTTATCGCGGTTCCCACAAAAATATTAAGCAGCACAACTGTTACTCACTTTAAATTGTAAACTGTAAACTGTAGTTTTGATCAAATAAATGCAGTCTTGGTAAGCATAAGAGACTTCTTTCAAAAACATAAAAAAACCCAACCCCAAACGGTAGTGTGTTAAAAATGCAATTATCATGATCCTTGTTGTTTAAAAAGGTTATCAAAGAGATGGCTGGAACGTGATCTCTCATCTGATCGATGGGTAGGATCCCGCTGCAGATCATCTCGGCTTTGGTGGACACAAAGGAAGGCATGACCAGTCCGGGACAATCACACAGGCAGAGACCAGGATCAACAAACAGAGTCTGAAACATGTGACACACCAACAGTCAATAAAACTACAATAATAAATGCAGACCTTTTAATTAGGACATGCTCATAGACTGCTAAATTGCTAGTTGCTAAATTCTTGATTCTCATGGCTTGACAGCTATTGGTATACAGCTAGATAATGTATAGGGAATGAGTGATTTAAGGGCGAAAATGTCAAGAATTAATTTTGTGGATTGTTCATTAATTAGATAGAAAAATACTCACCTGAAAATGCTTTGTGTGTCCAGGTGTCGCTGAAACTGAGACTTTCTTATTCCTCAGGATGGTGTTGATGGTAGAGCTTTTTCCAACGTTAGGATATCCCACCTTAAAGAGAATTTAGAGTTGAAATATGAACATGAGTTCTGAAGGACAGTGTCAATGTTTGGTATAAGGTAGAAATGTAATTTAAACTCACCAATCCTACTGTGATTTGTCCATCTTTGCATGCTGGCCCAGAACGCACAGACTTAAAAATTTCCAGCAGCTCATTTTTGCGTAGCAAACGGCTTGAGTTGTAGAAAGATGAAACCGCTGTGGATTCTGGTTTCTCCTCAACATGATCTTCGTCTCCTGATTCCTCAGAGCATGTCTGCCATTCTGTCTCATCAACACAGACTCTCTCATCTTTCTCTTCATTTGTTGAAGTGCTATGCTCCTCATGAAGATCTGTTGCTTCCTGTTCCGTATCACTCTGATCTTCTTGGTCCATCAGCTCTTCTCCCTTAACCACCAAACATGGAAAAGAAACAGAATAATGAACACAGTTCTCTTAAAAAAAATAATGCAAAATAACCAATCGATTCAAAACAAAGTATTTGTGTCATTTAAACTTTTTTTTTAAATGTTCATGGAAACCTGGAAAGAATTCTCTTTCAAGGATGCATGTATTTGATGCATACATACAATAAAAACAGTGACATTATGAAATATTATTACAATTTAAAATAATTGTTTTTATTTTAATATATATAAAAAAAGTAATGTATTCCTGTGATGCAAAGCAGAATTTTCAGCATCATTACTCCAGTCTCTAGCGTCACATGATCCTTCAGAAATCATTCTAATATGCTGATTTGCTGCTCAAGAAACATTTCTTTTTATCAGTATTATTATAATCAATGTTGAAACAGCTGTGCTGCTTAATATTTTTGTGAAAAATGTGGATTCTTCGATGAATACAAGGTTAAAAAAAACACATTTTTGTTCTACATTTTTAGTTATATTACCTGAAGCTTTCAAACCCCAAATTCAATCGTATTATCAACAACTAAAATAACTTTTAGTGCATCACTGTAGATCCATATATTACCTTCTCCTCTGCCTCGAGTCGTTGTGCCTCAGCTAAAGCGGACCAGAACACTGCTCTGATCCCCTCTTTCTGGAAGTATCGGGCCCAAGCTCGCCTCTGTTCTCTAGTGAGCAGGTCGGCTTTGTTCAGCAGAAGCATGTTTACTTTGTGAACTGAGACCTCTTTTACATATTTTTCCTGGTGGAGGCAAAAATTAAAGCATGATTAAGAAAGAAAGAAAGAAAGAAAGAAAAGAGTGTAATTGTTTTTCTTACAAGATCTGGACAGCGGAAGAGAAGCGGTTTTCTGGCATCAACGATTTGAACCACAACATCACTGAGGATAAAGCAAACAATAGTATTCTAAGAAACCATTTTGCTTCTTACATCAAAGTGTGATTAGTGAGTGAGTGACCCATACTCGGAATTAGTGCTCTGCATTTATCCCATCCAAAGTGCACACACACAGCAGTGAACACACACACACACACACACACACACACACACACACACACACACACACACACACCCCCGGAGCAGTGGGCAGCCATTTTTTGCTGCGGCGCCCGGGGAGCAGTTGGGGGTTCGGTGCCTTGCTCAAGGGCACCTCCGTCATGATATTGAAGGTGGGAGAAAGCGCTGTACATTCACTCCCCCCACCTACAATCCCTGCCGGTACAAGACTTAAACCCGCAACCTATGGGT
>NW_015505612.1:518886-534167 GCF_001515645.1 Sinocyclocheilus grahami | reverse complement strand
CACACACACACACACACACACACACACACACACACACCCCCGGAGCAGTGGGCAGCCATTTTTTGCTGCGGCGCCCGGGGAGCAGTTGGGGGTTCGGTGCCTTGCTCAAGGGCACCTCCGTCATGATATTGAAGGTGGGAGAAAGCGCTGTACATTCACTCCCCCCCACCTACAATCCCTGCCGGTACGAGACTCGAACCCGCAACCTTGAGTTATGAGTCCGACTCTCTAACCATTAGGCCACGACTTCCCTATTAGATAGTGAAAAGCACAAACTAAATGTTCATTGTATTACAACTGCTAACAAAAGCTCACCTCCTCTCAATAACTCTCCAGAGTTGCCTCCAGAAATCAAGATTCCTCTCAAAAGGGGTAAGAATCAACTTCTGTTCCTCTTCCAGCCTATTACAGAAAGTGCATTTGTTCACAAACACTTCTCCTGTTGGAGAATTTTTGTATTTGCTAGTCTTTGGACTAAATTGATCAAACATTCACCGAGCCAGTTCTCTTCTCCACGTAAGAAAACTGTCCCTCTCGTTTTGCTGCAGAACCTCAGGGCTTGTGCTCTCATCCCAAGGAGGCCTGCAGTGACGGAACACAAGGCTGAATACATGAGCTTTTGCATAATTGTGTATCTACAACAGATCAATGGAATTTGAACTCCGTTTGAAAGAAATCACATTTAATTACACAACTTCATACCTTCGGGGAATTCGTAAGAACTGTTTGTTGTCCTCGTGGAGTTTCTTCAGTCGTGTGGACTCCTCAGCAGAAAGCAAGCCGGTCCTCGCTTCAGCTGGGACAAATTTTATGTTCAGCTTCTCTGCAAAACACCACCACATTTATTAATCTGTTCCAAACAGTGTTATTCTACTGTTATTAATAAACTATTATACTTTTTATATTGATATTTTCCGTTTTCATTTTAGCAAAAATTTTGTTATGTGCTTTTCTTTTTTTAAATATTGGTATTTATTGTTTCTTTTATTTCAGTTTTAGCTTTTATTTATTTCCAATCATTTTAGTGCTTCACCTTAACCTTATTTCAGACAGTTGCCAAAGCAACATTTCTCATTTTTTGTTTAGTTTAAGCTTTTCAAATAACACCATTCTAATATTTATTTTATATTTTATTCCATTTCAGATTCATTTAAATTAATTTTAAAAAATGGTTTTAGTTCACAATAATAACCCGGATTCCTAGAAGTATTCCTACAAATTATACCAGAGATGTAATCAACACCTACCTGCAACAAATTCAGTTCCAGCAAGTTCAGCTGTGGCCAGAAAGTCATCCAGAGAGCTCTGCTCTGTGACAGACTGCAGGTTGAGTCGACCCCAATCATATCCATCATTCAGCTCACTGGTGTGAAGCTAAAAGACATACAACTATTAGTACACAATCAGATTCACGTCTACTGAAGCAACTTAACACTCTTGCATAAAGAAAAATATTCCATTTAAAGATCATTTGTAGTCATTGTGTTGATGGACTGGAAAAAATATAAACATATTTTAAATAATCCATAAATGCACTTTGTTGTTACATTACACATATCGTGTGTTTGTTCCCTAATAACGGTTTATGTGACAAAACATTAAGTCATATTTTCTGATCGTATTTTATAAATGCGCAATACTAGCTCTGCAATATTCTTGTGAAAGAAAAATGAAAACAGTTCAGGATCAGTCTGTCACTATTTCTTACCCATGTGTCATTTCTCCTGTATCCACGGCCTGCGTTCAGTCTCTCCTTTATTAAAGCTCTCCCCAACCCAGAGCCCTCTCCACGAGTCTTCTTCTTTCCCATATTACAGATTTGTACACGGTTAAACAGCAATATAAATGTGTCAGTGAGCCATTCGTGGATATACGAGTAGATAAAACTTCACCCATGCGACATGTCTGTTAAGGCAGAGGAAGGAAGTCTGTAGCGGAATGGTCTATGAGAGGAACCTCTTCTTCAGAGACCTAATGCGTTTAGATCCCGAACACACATAATGTGCTTTCAGGTTCGTTCATTTAAGTGGAGCGCGTATGTTTACTTTTTAAAGGCTGGAAGAATTTACTGAGGAAAAAAAGCGAAAAGACAAATCGTCGCTAAACTTTTGGTTTGTTCCAGGTGTCTCACTAAAATATATGTTCGAGAGGAAACAAAGGCTGCGCTTTGAAACGTTCCGGATGTAGAGTCGTTTGCAAACTGCTTGTAGCCACTGAACAAAAATAGACTGTTCCATTGCATTGTTGGTATGCTACCAGTAGAGGGCCTCCCATAACAAGCTTCTGATTCGCCCAAACCCTTCTTGCTCCATGCCTCTCTAATTTAGGGTTAGGAGAGAGGCGATAATTATACTAAATTCAATAATTGAAATATTTAATTAATAATTCAACATTAATAATAATAATAATAATAATAATAAATGTAATGCTTATATTATTTAACCAATAATTGAACACATATATTATTATTATTATTATTATTATTATTATTATCTTATAGGTCGTATGCTTAAGAAAAATGATTGTAGCATATTTGGTAGTAGTAATAATAATAATAACTAGATAAAAAAAGTTCGTCACGACAAACTTTAAGTTGGCTTGAGAAAGCCGGACCAGAAAGTTTGAAAAAGATTGAAAAGTTTAAGAAGTTTAAAAAGTTTTAAGTTTGATGGTTTTCAGTCTGAAATAGTTTGAAGTTTAAAGTAGTTTTAAAAGCTTAAAGTTTGAATGTTTTGAAGGCAATAAAGTCTCTCAGAGATAGATAGATAGATAGATAGATAGATAGATATAGATAGATAGATAGATAGATAGATAGATAGATGCAGCTGCTTGAATACCCGGGGTGGTTGCTAGGGTGTTGCTATGTGGTTGCTAGGATACCCGGGGTGGTTGCTAGGTGTTGCTATGCGGTTGCTAAGTTACTCGGGGTGGTTGCTAGGGTGTTGCTATGCGGTTGCTAGGGTACCCGGGGTGGTTGCTAGGGTGTTGCTATGCGGTTGCTAGGGTACCCGGGATGGTTGCTGTGAAGATAGATAGATAGATAGATAGATAGATAGATAGATAGTCGGATGCTTAAAAAATGATTGTAGCATATTTTGTAGTAGTAGTAGTAATAATAATAATAATAATAAATTACATTGTATTAATATATTTATTTGTATGACATTCTATATTGATTACATTTTAACATTATAGGAATTCAAAGAAAGGTTTGTATTTTGTTTCACATCGAAATCTCATATTTGCTGAGGGGGGGAAAAATTATTGTCCCCAAACTAGACAAAATTACATCATGTCTTTACTCCTTGACATGCGCATAAGTCTGTACAGAAATGAGAACAAATAAGCCTATATGAAACACTTAAAATAAATATATATCCTTAATAAATAAATAAATGGAAACTTGAGCAACAGCTGGGCGAAAAATCCCAGACAGCTTTAAGCCTGGTTTGGTATCGTCCTCACTCTGTCGACCCCTCCGTGAGGCTGAGGTGGTTCATTCCGGTATATAAGTCGCTGCTTCACTCTTGTACTGTACAGAGTGTTATTTAGCGAGGCTGCGATTATAGCGTCGGATGCGATACTCCTCCGCTCACATGTCTATGAAGTGCTCTGCAACTTTGAAAATGTCTTAAAGCAAGCCGATAGATGTCTAGAGCCTGTTTCGAGGTAGAATTTAGGCGTAATAGAATTACTAGAGTACACTTAGCAGCTTCACTTTCCTCAACTCGACCATTATGTTGTCTTGGAAGAAGAGCAAGTTCGAGCTGATTGAGGAAGACAAGCAGCAGTCCAAGCAGAAGGGCTATGCCGTGAGCCTCAACTACTCTGCGCTCACCTCCTTCGCCAAATCCTGCCCGGAAAGCGCACTCAACAGAGTCGGGAGCATGTTCAAATCCAAGAGGAAAAAGGTGAAAATCTCCAGCGAGGACCCTACGTATACGGTCTTGTACCTGGGGAACGCCACCACCATCCAGTCCAAGGGGGAAGGATGCACGGACGTGGCCGTCAGTAAGATCTGGGGCAAGAGCGAGATGGGCAAGAACGGCACTAAGATGAAGTTGACCATCAGCTCGCAGGGCATCCGCATGGTCCACGTCGACGAAAAGGCGAAGAGACCAGGACATCTGTATTTATTGCACAGGATCACCTACTGTGTCGCAGACCCGCGGCTCCCCAAGATATTCGCCTGGATCTACCGGCACGAGATGAAGCACAAGGCGGTGATGCTGCGCTGTCACGCCGTGCTGGTGTCCAAGCCGGAGAAGGCGAAGGCCATGGCGCTGCTCCTCTACCAGACCTCCGCGACAGCACTGGCCGAGTTTAAAAGACTCAAAAGAAGGGACGATGCCAGGCACCAGCAACAGCAGTTGATCGGGGAGCAAACGATTCCCCTGGTGCCCTTGAGGAAGCTGCTAAACGGACAGTGTTACTACAAACCCCCGGTGGAGCGCAGCAGGAGCGCACCCAAGCTGGGCTCCATCACGGAGGACCTGGTCGGGGAGGAGGAGGAGGAGAAAGCCATGCACTTTGAGTGCGAGGATATTCTGGACACCGACAGCGACTGTGTGGCCAACGGCAAACAAGAACTGTGCCAGATTATCAATGACTTGGGCTCCATGAGTATAGGGAACGACGTGCAGACGCTAAAAGCCGATTTGAGGGTGACTCGCCTGCTGTCCGGCGAGAGCACGGGCAGCGAGTCCTCCATAGACAGCAACCAAGAGACTATTTCTCTTCCCAGTGGCATTGTGGATGGGAAAACGCAAGAAGTCGGCTGATCCAGCAATGACATGCGATGCTTCATGGTAAAGATGATGATGAAGAGCGTTTGGGTGCATGAACGTGCGACTTGACTTGAAAGCGCGCTGTTAGGATTCACGGGATGTGTTTTAAAACACAGTGAGCTGCCTACCTAGACATGTTTGGGCCAAAACTGCTGCACACTGAAAAAAAAAAAGTTTATTAAAACTTGATTGCCGCCTTAAGTAAAATCGAAGTGGTGCCAAAGTTATAATCTGCACTTTTTCAAACATTTTACTGATTAAAAGAGTTGAGTTTAAATGTAAAAAAAGCATTGTGATCACCTCAGTGGATGGAAACCGAGACAAATATAATGCAAACTTTTGAGTTCAGCTGACTCGGGTGCCCCAAAATGCTGTCTAGATAGGCAACTCGGGCAGATGATGATGAAGAGCGTTTGGGTGCATGAACGTGCGACTTGACTTGAAAGCGCGCTGTTAGGATTCACGGGATGTGTTTTAAAACACAGTGAGCTGCCTACCTAGACATGTTTGGGCCAAAACTGCTGCACACTGAAAAAAAAAAAGTTTATTAAAACTTGATTGCCGCCTTAAGTAAAATCGAAGTGGTGCCAAAGTTATAATCTGCACTTTTTCAAACATTTTACTGATTACAAGAGTTGAGTTTAAATGTAAAAAAGTATTGTGATCACCTCAGTGGATGGAAACCGAGACAAATATAATGCAAACTTTTGAGTTCAGCTGACTCGGGTGCCCCAAAATGCTGTCTAGATAGGCAACTCGGGTTTTGAGACACAAGCCATGGAGGTGTTTGTGGATTTAACAGACACTGGCACAATAATCCCTCATTAGGGGTCTGGATGGAAGCACCAGAGTTGCTCTGCGCAATAAGATGCTTAAAGTCTCTGCTTAACCCCTATGGTGTAAGAGGTTTTAGGAATGATCTTGTTTACCTAATACGTTTCCGTCAAGGAATTTTTTTTCTTTTTCTCTTTTTCTTTTATTTTTACTGAGAAAAACAGCAGTCCTGAAATATGTGACTCAGTCTTTCTTTCTTTCTTTCTTTTGAAAGTAGTGTTGTCTAAACTAACTGAACAATGAGTTACAAAACGACTTTCCTTTCAGGATTGTTTTTTTGTTTTTTGCACTGTGGTGGAATGCAGACAAGTATTATGTTATTATTTATGTGCATAATATTGTTTTGCTATACATGTTCTTACAGACATAAATGTTTTATCTTTGCTGTGCAAAAGAGACAATTTTCCTGATGTGAGGTGTATATATGAAATACATAATGTGTAAACAAAATGCATTATTTTTGAAGCAATGTGGTTTGTTTCTGTGAACACCAATAAAAATGTAAAATGTACATCAATATTGAACATTCTCTGCAAAGTTAGCTAAAAACCAAGTAGATATGTAGGTCATATGTTAATAGCCCTCCTGTTGCGTTTCGTTCATTTTGACCCAGAGAGGATTTTCTTTTACCCAAAAATTCACATTGGACTAAACCTTACTGACTTTGCTCAAACAGGGTATAACAGCCTAAAAATATTTTGATATTCAAAAAAAGTTGTCAACGGTTAGACAACTTGAACTTCCAAACAGGTTTAGCTGTTTAAATTGGCCGTCACATTTACCTGTCTTGCTCTCAAGTGTGCTCTCAGAAGCACACAGGCACCATATTCCGTTCCCTTCGGAATCTCACAATAGCTGGCACATTTTCCATTGCCACTTGAGGGGGAGCTGCACATTCCCTGCGGTGAGAGTGTTGATGGAAGTGTTAATAATGCTGGCAGAGCTGTCACTTCCTACAGCAGTAGTGGCATAAACTAGCAGCTCTTTATTACTGTACTTGTTCTGTGGCCTCCTTTCAGATCTGCAATTGTAAACAAGTGAAAAATTACGGCGGAAAAGAGAAGTTTAGGCACAGTTACCAGGCAGAATCTATAAATCAATAATTTCATAATATGCTAAACTCATTATTAGATCAATGAACTGTAACTGAATTTAATCAGGGAAAAGTAACTATTTGTAGAGTTGAGAAATAAACCTACTTATTATTAGACATGATAATATATACTCTATACAGTTTCAGGTCTGAAGACTTTTCCAGCAGTCAAAGCATCAATCATCCTTTGCTCTCATTTTCCCACCTCCATGGGATTCACCATCAAAAGCTTCCATACGCATATGTAACACTGCATAGTGCAGAACAATAAATGGATATGCTAAAATGATATAATTGGCCCATATGCAGCAAGGGAACAGCCTATTACCTAACTATTAAAATGCATTTCAGCTTCTGTGCTGGTGCTTCATTTATGGAGCTTATTAATTGCATATAATTCGCAAAATGTACATTTAATCACAGATGCATTAACAGATATAGACCAACATACTTCACAAACGATGTAGGTCATGAAAGCATTTACAAAATGAGCTTTATTCAAAGATGAATAAGAATGATTTGGTTCTTCCAGTTATCAAGAGGCAATCTAGCAGTTGTTTGAAATACATTAAGCAGGTTTTGTATGTGCAAATTTTTCAATATGTGCAAAAAACAAGTGAAACTTTTCGATATGTGATCCTTCGATTTAACAGGCTGATGTAACCAAAAATTCAGTGTAGAAAGTTGAATGTTTAAAGTCAAAGTCCCCCAATTTTCATTAATGTAAAATCCATCTTGAAGTGAACTTTGTCTCTGGCACTCTAATAGAAAAGTGCCTAATTGATTTAATGGCTCATGCATGAAATTAAATGAAAGAAAGCGCATTATTGGAATGCATCACAGTGTTGATTAACTAAATAAATAGTGAGGGGCAAATGTTAAAATCTTGATATCTGCAGGAAGGTGCTTTTTAATAAGTGCTAGTCTAATTGCTATTTTTTTTGTGGTGTTGCATCACTGTAGTTGTTCTGCTGAAACAGGGTTTGGCATGGCCATTGAAAGCAATATGAACTTAAATAATGCATGCTGTTGTCTAAAGCCATGCAGTCGCACAGGTTAGTCTCCTGTTACACCTGTCTAAGAAAAGAACAACTCACCCACAGTCGCTCTCTCTCACACACAAACACACAGGATTTCCCAACGTTTTGCATCACATTTTGCATTGGTGCATATGCACAAGTAATGTCATCAATGTCTGTGGCAATTGTTCATATTAGAATCATATTGTTTTATTTTGATCCCCTTTATTGTTTTTTTGCAAGCAAATTGTCATAGATTAGTTAAAAATCGATGTCAAAAACATGAAAAGGTCCCATTTGTTTGGTAAAACAAAATAATTAAACATTTTAGAAATCATTACAAGAACATGACAGAATCAGCAACGACAAAAATAATAAACAAAAATAAAAAACCAAACAAAAGGTTTTTGTCTGTACAGAACAGGACTTAAAAAACACATAATAACAAATATATTCAAAGACAAACACATCAAAATGTCCAACTTGTTTGGTACAACAAAATAATCAAACATCTTAGAAACCATTACAACAACATGAAAGAAAAAAAAAGTTCAGTCCTTTTTTTATTTATAAGGACTATACAGAACGGGACTTTGAATTCCTTTAAATATTTATATATAAATATTATATATTATAACATATAGGGAAAGAATGTTGTTTTTACACAGAGAAAACAATTAGCATGCTTTTGGAAATTTGGTGAGAACCAACAGATTTTCCACCCACAATCTCATCTCAAAGAAAGATAGATTGTTTTCCATCTGTCAGAGCTATATGTTCACCACTGAGGGCACCAAACATTACTGTCATTTCGAAAACAAGGCGAGAGTGCAAACAACTGTTATCGCGCTGCTATTAGTGTGGGTGTCATCCATATATACGTACGCAGTCACAGAATTTGTCTTTCACATCCTGTTCCCGTCATGCCCACCTTTTCTTGAGTCAGTGGCATCGTCTCAGAGAGCTCATCAAATGTTAACATTAGGGGCCTGCACTTAGAAAGATGCTCCTCTCTTAAATGTTTTCTACACAAATGGTTCCCCCAGAGAGCAATACATTTCAGTGCGGCTATTTTAATCTTTCTACTTACAGACAGGAAATGGAATAATAATGGGAAAACAGGAAGAATCACAAGACACACTCCAATCTGCACACTCAGATTGGGAGATTTTATGGAAATGTCCTTCTCCAAGGGCTCATATTTTATTTCCACTTGGCCAGTGTGTGTTTTGTAGGACCCAACACGGCACCCGCTCAGTCATGTGCAGAAAAATATGATACAAAGCAGCATGTCAGGTCTCATGAAATGAAATAAAAACATCACACTACTGTAAAGCTCTCTCGCTGGGAATAATAAATGACTAGTTCACTCTGCCATTTGAGATGTTTTGCTGTTGTAGATAAAGGTTTTAGACTATAAACGAAGTAATATATATTTTCCTGTGGCTCTGATTATATTTTGCATTTTCTCTTTTTTTTTTGTGAATCGATGTCAAATCAAAACATACTTGTTTACACATTCCTGGTCTTATTGTGCATAAAACGAACTAACTAAAATAAATATGAGATGTTATAAAATACATGAAAAATAAAATAAAATAAATATCAAATAAATTCAAAACAGGCTATCATGAAAAAATGAATAAATAATTTCCAACCAGGGTATAATTCAAATAATTATTAACCATTAATCATTTTAAAATAAAAAATAGAGATTACAAAGAGTATCATGCTGACTTCATTAATAAAAAATAAGTAAATAATTATAATAATAATAATAATAATAAAAGTGTCAGAAGAGAGGAGAGAGGCGCAAAGCCATGGACTCTGTGAGTGCACAAAAATAGACCATATCCAGACAGCATCACACCACCCAGTCACAGTTTATTTTACTACATGTAATATCAGGACTTTATTTTTACCACTGTATATACTGAGAACACACAGACACATAAACATCAGTAGATAACTTGCTCAAAACCAAAACAAGAACAGTGCCAAGCAGAGTCATTGTGAGTGCTTGTACAGAGCTTTTCACCGTATACCAGTCATCCCAAAGCAGATTTACAAACAGTGCCTTACAATCCAACAAAGATTAAACAGCAGAAACACCAATAACAGCATGTACCTTTGCTAATACACAAATATAGAAGAACATTCTCTGTAATCTGAAGTCGCCAGAGCATTAACTGGATAGTTTGATTTTAAAGGGAAAGTTCACCCAAAAATGAAAATTCTGTCATCATTTATTCACGCTCAAGTTGTTCCAAACCTGTATGAGTTGCTTTCTTCTGGTGAAAACAAAAGAAGTTACTCTGAAGAATACTGGTAACCAAAGAGTTTCTGGCCCCCATTGACTTCCATAGTATTTGTTGTCCATATATGGAAGCCAATGGGGACCAGAAACTGTTTGATTACCCACATTCTTCAAAATATCTTCTCAGAATTGTCATTTAACTGGGGTTGCTGAAGGGGGAGTTCCATCTCTTTGATGTGCTGGTGGTTTGTAGGAGTGCAAACCAAGTAAACACAGGTGAAAGTCTGCTACGATGGAAAAATCTGGTGGAAGTCTTTGCATTACAAAGAGCAGTTTAGGAGTTTGGGGGCAGTTTAGTAATTGTAACAGGTGACTCGGCAGCATATAGCTTGTGGGCTAAAAGTGCAACATTCAAATCCCTGAGAATTTTACAGCAAAATTGAGGTTGAGGCTGAAACTTGAACAGCATTCTTTCAGTCCCTCTGATTTTAGCGGTGATTTATTGTTAGGGTTGGGATTGGAGAGGATTAGGGTTATTAAAAGATGTTAATCCGGGAATGATATTTCTTGGCAAAATCATGGCCTCTCTTGGATATGGAGTGATTCACTTTGTTTGCTTCGTGTTCATTTTGACAAATGGCCTATTTCACAGCCTGAAAAAGCCAGCTAAGCAGATCAGAGGATGCGCAGTTAAGAATTTATTTCAGCATCTCATTGATGTCAGTCATCAACAGTAATGTTTTCCAAAACTGAGTGGGAGGTAAATCACACCTCTTTCATTTGCACTCCCTTTTCTAGTTTCACAAGAATGTATGCAGTTGTGCGAGCTTAATACACATTCCTGGTCTCATTTTGACTAAACTAAACTAAACTAAAATATGATACAATTTTACAGCAGAATGTCAGGTCTCATGAAATGAAATAAAAACATGTCACACTACTGAAAAGCTATCTCACTGTAAATTACATAGTTGACTCTGCCATTTGAGATTTTTTGCATGATACCTACCTAGTACAAAATGTTATGACTAAGTTGTAGATAAAGAATTTCAGACTATAAATGAAGTAATATACATTTTCCTGTGGCTCTGATTATATTTTGCATTTTCCCTTTTTTTCACAAATCAATGTTAAAGGGGTCATAGGATGCCCATTTTCCACAAGTTGATATGATTCTTTAGGGTCTTAATGAAAAGTCTGTAACATAGTTTGGTTAAAATTTCTCAATGGTAGTTTTAAAGAAGTCTGCATTTATTTGATCAAAAATACAGAAAACAACTGTAATATTGTGAAATATTATACAAGGTAAAATAATGGTTTTGTATTTTAATTTCTGTGATGCAAAGCAACATTTTCATCAGCATTGATGAGCATAAAAAACATCTTTAAAAAACAAAAATCCTAATGATCGCAAACTTTTGAACAGCAGCATATGTAATTTCACAGTGAAATGTATACTGTACCGTTATACACTACTGTTTAAAAGTTGAGGGTCAGTAAGAATGTTTGTTTGTTTATTTATTTGTTTATTGAAAGAAAGAAATACTTTTATACAGCAAAGAATGAAAGAAATAAAATTAAGTGACAAAAACATTTATAATTTTTATATTCTAAATAAATGCTGTTCTAATGTAATATCTTATAATATAATAAATGACAAATAAATACATTTTTAAATATATTACAATATTTTCTTTGAATTTAAAAAATATTTCACAAAATTACAGTACAGTACAATTCACAGAATTCTGAAAAAAGATAAATTATATTATTTTATATTATATTATAATATAATAAATTATAAAATGGCATTTTTATTGATTTATTTATTTGAATAATATTTCACAACATTACAGTACAATTAATCAAAGTTATATTATTTTATATTATAATACATTATTTAAAACAACCATATATTTAAATATATTAAAATAGAAAATAGATTTTTTTTAAATGTAAATAATATTGAACTATATTAAAGTATTTTTGATTAAATAAATGCAGCCTGGTTGAGCATAAGAGACTTCTTTCAAAAACATTAAAAACTTTCTGTATTTTTTATTAAAAAATTAAAATTAAAATTAAAAAATTTCTGTCCCAAACTTTGACTTTTGAAATATGTTCTTTTTAGCAGCATCATATGACCCCTTTAACTAATATATTATTTTTATATAACTGTTATTTAATTGTGTCTCAATTAATACTGTAGTTTTTTTGTAGCTCGACAGTCACTTTCATTTCATACACTCTCAGAAAAAAAGGTACTAAAACTGTCACTGGGACGGTACCTTTTCAAAAGGTACACTTTTGTACATTTTAGGTACTTATATGTACCTTTAAGGTACCAATATGGACTGTTTAGGTACAAAGGTGTGCCTTTTGAAATGTACCGCCCCAGTGACAGCTTTTGTACCTTATTTTCTGAGAGTGTATAATGAAATATTTTCAACTCAAATCAATATTTCATGTCCACTTATGTATTCATTTGGTAAGTAGCTGTGAAATAAGCATGATGAAATGCATTCAACTGGTAATTATCATAAAATAAACGCCTTCAGGTTGACCCAATCTCCCTGCCAGTGTTGATTTTGCAATATGATCAGCTGACTATACATTTTCCTTTACTTAATTCAGTTTCGCAAACTTTTGTGTGCATAAATCAAGGTCATTAATCAGTTAAAACTAATTCAAGATTATCCGAAGCAAAAGCCATATCCAAAAGCCAATCATCGTTGACACATTATACGTTTTTCACTTCTCTGTAGAAGTATCACAGGAAACCTTAACACCTTAAAATTGCACCAACACGTGCATGGCTTGCAACATTTCTCCTTACAAGCTGTACAAGCTTTCAGCAACTCTATAACGATCTGTGATACTTCCACTTTTTCTTAAGAGCTCTAGTTTTGTACCTCCAGCAGTCTGAAGCTTTCAGGCCACAGCAAAGTGTGTAAACAGGAAGTGGATGTGGCGGTCTGAGGTCTCTGGGGACGACTGGAGAGTAAGTGGAGATCAAGACCAGCAACAGTAGAGGGGAAATTAGCGGACAGCTAGCAGCTTGTCAAAAAACAACTTCAGTCCATCTGACGAATGACTTGAGCGCTGGAGGAATGTCTGTGAAACAATGGCTTTGAAAGCTGATTTAGCACTGAAACAAAGGGATTTTTCCATGATTTTCCTTTGGCAGGGAGAAAGGCAGCCGAGAGCTACTGCTGGGTCAAACTAGCCAGTTAATTAGGTCAATTCAGATTTTGTGTACAATATCGAATCATGCATGAACATTTGACAATGTTAACTAGATTATTATATTAGATGTAGTGGTGTTTGCTCCTGCAAAACTTGCTGCCACATTGCTAATATGTTGTAGGTGTTTGACAGGATAACAAGCAACACAATCTGATGCATCATTAATGTGGAGCACAGATGGTGCAAGATGAGTTACGTTCCTTATGTTTTCACTGCTTTCATGTCATCTAGCTTCATAAGTAGTTTTCTATGCCTTCAGAAGTACATGCTGCCATTTTGTACCAACTCAGAAGACAAATCACACCGCAGGGCTTGAATGCACCTTACACATATTTAATTGTTAGGTATGACTCACTTCTATCATTTAGTGTTGTTCACATACAGACTCTTATTTTAAAGTCACACCCGTAATGTTGTAAATAGGTTTGCTGTTTACCAGTGTGACCAGTTCAGACCGTCTCTGCTGTCTGCATAACTGACATTTTCACGCATCTCGCCTGCACTGCACTTAACTAGAGCCAGGTACACATGACTTCCCACAGCTGCACACTTCTCTTTCATCCAGTCACATTAACCAGTATAAAGTTTTTACTACTTAAAGGGGTAGTTCACTCAAAAATGAAATTTTGCAGTAAACTTACTCACCCTCAAGCCATACAAGATGTATGTGACTTTTTTTCTTAAGTAGAACAGTAAAGAAGATTTTTTTTAGCTGAAACCGTGGTCCTTTGTGATTCATAAAATGCAAGTCAGCGGCTGCACATATTTGAGAATTAAAAAAGCATATCAAGGAACACAAAATGAATACCCGTGGCTCCTGGTGATATATTGAGTTCTTATGAAGCGAAAGGATCAGTCTGTGCAAGAAATTTAAGATTATTTACAACATTATCACCTGTAATCCATAGCCTCAGGCAGATGGGGAAATCCAAATTGGTTCTTTCGGACAGTTCATTTCAGTGAACAGGTTCACTAGTTCATTTCTGTAAACAAGCAATGATGTAATGTATACACATCTATATTATTAAAAGCACCCAATAATGATGTGAAATGTGGATGTTTTACATGTCTAAAGCATATAAAGAGAATAAACATCTTCATCAGCTCACCTTTTTACATAAATAATGAGAAACCATAAAAACGTTTCATTTCGCCCCTTCATTCAAGTGCTCAGTTTATGCATGCACGTATATCCAGCTCATCGGTCTTCGATCCGAGTCCGAACTGTTTCCTTAGTTCACTGACTGTTGGAGGAACTGGGGCGCTGACTGAGTTGGCAAAAACCAGCACCAGGATCAAATATGCTGGTATTTTGGCTCCTTTTGAGTCGGAGTGACTGTCAGACATGTCCGAAAGTGAGTTTTGATTGAGTCACTGGTAGATCTCTGCTGCTCGAGCAGCAAACCGTTTCAGATGGTTCAGTCCGATTTGGTGAACCGGTTCAAAAGAATGATTTGTTTGAGGACCGGACATTACTCCGGACCGTTTACCTAAGGCTATATAACGTTATAAATAATGTTCAGCACAGAACGATCGTTTCGCTTCATAAGACCTCACTATATCGTCAGGAGCAACAGGTATTAATTTTGTTCCTTGATATGCTTTTTTATTCTCAAAAACGGCCAAACTTGCATTTCATGAATCACCAAAGACCACGGTATCAGCTAAAAACTTTTTTACTATTGTATTCAAGAAAAAAAAGTTACCTACATCTTGGATGACCTGGGGTAAATAACAGTAAAAGTAAAGTAAATTAACAGCAAATTTTCAATTTTGGATGAAATATCCCATTAAAACTGATTTACAATCCTTGATCTCTCATTCAAGGCAATAAACTTCCAAAACAAAAAAACAGATCACTGGGTAAAAATGTCAGTGGAAATACGCATTCACCTTTCTGCAACTCTTGGAGCAAAAGCACAAACAATTCCTGTAAGAGAATACTCAGAGAGGGTAAAATGAGTAATTGTTGTGGGATGACTACAACGGCCTCATGGCCAAAGGAAGCCAAAGTGGGAAATGCCCTCGATTTGCCATTTCAAAAC
>NW_015505612.1:498635-518872 GCF_001515645.1 Sinocyclocheilus grahami | reverse complement strand
TTTCTGTATGTGATGCAGTGCCGTCTAAGGGCCCGGAGATCACGGGCATCCAGTATGGTTTTCTGGCCTTGACCCTTACGCACAGAGATTGTTCCAGATTCTCTGAATCTTTGGATGATATTATGCACTGTAGATGATGATAACTTCAAACTCTTTGCAATTTTTCTCTGAGAAACTCCTTTCTGATATTGCTCCACTATTTTTCGCCGCAGCATTGGGGGAATTGGTGATCCTCTGCCCATCTTGACTTCTGAGAGACACTGCCACTCTGAGAGGCTCTTTTTATACCCAATCATGTTGCCAATTGATCTAATAAGTTGCTAATTGGTCCTCCAGCTGTTCCTTATATGTACATTTAACTTTTCTGGCCTCTTATTGCTACCTGTCCCAACTTTTTTGGAATGTGTAGCTCTCATGAAATCCAAAATGAGCCAATATTTGGCATGACATTTCAAAATGTCTCACTTTCAACATTTGATATGTTATCTATATTCTATTGTGAATAAAATATAAGTTTATGAGATTTGTAAATTATTCCATTCCTTTTTTACTCACAATTTGCACAGTGTCCCAACTTTTTTGGAATTGGGTTTGTAATATAATACAATACAATACAATACAATATAATATAATATTTAAACTTAGTGGGTATAATATATAAACTTATTGGGTAAAAAAAACGATACACTGTTAATATAACACAAAGTAATTATTTATTAATTTGCTTTGGCTTCAGTACAGTGACATTTAGGATATTTTATATTGATTAACTTATATATTACTAAATGAAATTACATTCGTATCAGCCAGGTGGTACTCATAAACAAGATAGCTGATGCTGTAAAACAACAGAAGATTAGTTTCATAAACCCACCAAAACTGGGCCATCCTGAAACTGGCCTTCAGTGAAAACCCTCAAGGTATCTATTCCCAGCCTGAAAAAGCCTAAACAAATTGTTTTTACCCACTTTATAGGGTTAGTATTTTTTTAACAATCAGTCTGCCACCACAAATTGTCAAATTATTTGGATATGAAGAAAACAGATCATGTTCTCAGCCACCCTTAAAAAACCCTAACTGGATGATGTAACCCGTTAAAAGTGGAAAATCACTATCAAATATTTCACGTCTGTCTGCCACAAAGTTGGTTCTCATCTACTTGCAGTGTTTGTGGAACAGGTTCTTGCACTTAAGCCCATGTCTGAATAAATACATCACCACTGAGCACTGCTTACTTGCTTATAAAGCATCTCCTTCTTTTCACCACAATTATGAAACTGAGACAGGCCTGTAATACTAATATCGCAAGAGCGGCTTTGTCAACACCTTATGCACAAACAATGGAGTAATTATGGGCTTAACAGTAACATATTAGAGAAACACAAGCTTCATTACAGAAAGTTCATAAGCTCATTGAGTAATATGAAATGTGCCCAATAAATATGGAAATACTATGGTACAATGTCCCAAAGGACCATAACGTTTTCTAGTAAGTGCTAGCACATTAGAATAGCACACCTCTTGTGCACATTAAAGGATTTTATGGAGTGCTACAGCGTCTGACTTTAGTAATCATTGCTGAATTTCAAGAAATTGCAAGGTTACACAATTATACAAGATGCAGCCTCTCAGAATGTGAAAACAATGACCGACAAAAACCAAACAAACAGAAAGTCCTTGTGCGCGGGCACACACACACACACACACACACACTCAAAAGCATTTCTCTCAATAGGCTTTGAGTGCTTTCTTGTTAGCCTAGCACACCTCTTGTGCACATTAAAGGATTTTATGGAGTGCTACAGCGTCTGACTTTAGTAATCATTGCTGAATTTCAAGAAATTGCAAGGTTACACAATTATACAAGATGCAGCCTCTCAGAATGTGAAAACAATGACCGACAAAAACCAAACAAACAGAAAGTCCTTGTGCGCGGGCACACACACACACACACACACACACACTCAAAAGCATTTCTCTCAATAGGCTTTGAGTGCTTTCTTGTTAGCTGTCATACGCAATGCTGGAGATTTTTTTGGAAATGCAAATCTTTGCAAAATTAGTAGGTTTTGTAAGGCAATCACTATTATTTTTGCTCAAACCCCAAATATGCAACTTCATTGCAGAACTCATCCTGCACCATGTATGTTACGGACATTAACAAGAATCGCATGAGGAGAACATTTTTACCTGATGACAGAATGAGTCATTAGCTAGTATTCACTGCATTCACATTCAACCTCACATTCCCAACTGACTTGTTTTACCACTTTAACCTATGAAGTAAATCTAAATGTTGAAGATTCTTTAACCCATGCAACATTGTCTGTTAAATGGGAAATTGTACTGTTGACCAAATGATTTTGTTTCGAACTGAATTTAGTCACATACGTTCACATACCATACAGGATTAGACGAAGGTTTGGGTCCTGAATGCAACACATACCAATACTGAATAAAACACAATACTCATAAAGCAAATAAAGACCATTTTGATGTGATTCCTTTATGACAATGCCAGTGGCAATGATAAAACCTTTAATATGCCCCACTATGAGCAAAAACATTGCTTGTGTTCGCAGAACTGTAAAATTGTAGAATTTATGTGTACCTGACGCAATAACATGTAACAAAAGCACATTAAATGGAAAAACTAGAAAAGCAAAATGAGGTTGCAGAAGTAATCCTCCATTAAAATCTGTCCATCATGCTGCAATACAAGTGATATATTACTCAGTGCTTTTAGAGAATATTTAAAGGTTTAAATAAAATATTTATGTATATTTAAATATTAAATACATTGAAATAAAATCACTCTCAATTCAAGATCATCTGTATTCCTGTATCAACAGAAGGAAATCATGGTGAATGTCAAAATGAAATGAAATGAAATGATTCTACCGTAGTATGAAGGCAAAATATAGGCTCAGATTTGAGTTTTAGAGTATTAGAAATCCCTCAGTTTTTATATCATCAGTCCCTGATGCTGCACATCTTGGGCATCCTATTTTTACACAGGTTGTATATCATCCCTGCTTCTATTACAGGAGCAAACACATGCGATGTAGTCACAACACAGCTGGGGATTTTACCCCATTTGGCAACTCACCAAAATGAGACAATACATTTAGTTACACTTACTGCACCACTGAGGGCATTCATCCTCATTAGCATGGCATGAAACACCCTACTGTCACTGCTGGCTCCACCCGTCCATCTGTCGGCCGTGGGATTAGCAAAGAAAGCTTGCAAGCCTTATTGTGACTAATTACAATGGTCAGGATGATAATTAACTTTAAATTCAGTGATTTACTTTTAATGTAGAATATGCCTTACTGGTGGAAGAATTATAAAAAAAATGAATTGGGTGAATCTCACAAAAAAACAATTTGAAAAACAATTTCAAATCATATCTCAAAATCAAATGAAAGAAACATCTTTCATTTACCTATACATTATTTTTATATTTAATTAAAAATATTTGAATGAATGAATGAATGAATATAGAAATCTTCTTTAGTAAATAATTTACACATAATGGTAAATTAAGCCAATTTAAATGTTAAATAAAAAAAAAAATCACAAATTGCTGTGATGAGAATCACCTTTGCACTTGGGATTTAAAATAAATAAATAAAATATAATAATAATTGAAATTTTAATCTCACCAAACCCTTCAAGAAGATCCAGGTCATATTTCAAGCCATAACTCAAAATCAAATGAAGCTAACATTTATATATACATTATTTTTATATTTAATTCAAAATATTTGCCCTGGAATGAATTAATTAATTAATGAATGAATGAATGAATGAATGAAAAACAAAGTAACTGATGTTACTTATTTTAAAAAGTAACTCAGATATTTTGTTGTAAATGTAAAAGTAATGTATTACTTTACTACTTACTTGAAAAAAAGTAATCTGATTATGTTACCCCCAGCACTGCCTCCGGGTATGAGTCCCTTAAATCTGATGCAACCATAGGGCACTCTTCCAGCCCTCCTTTGCTGAATCCACTGGATACAGGATGGTTGTGTGCAGTTACAATATTGAAAAATACATTTTTGAGCAATGTGTCTATGTTCTTCTTGATTGTGTTTAAAAACTGAGAATGTGATTCTAACTTCCGAGTACACCAAGTATGCAGTCTACACTTTGCTCATATGTTGAGCGTTTCAAAGGATCAAACCACAAGCACAAATAAGAGCTGGTGGCAACAATGAGTTTAAAATAAAACAAGACCATTTGAAAATCTATTCTGGGCAGAACTGGAGGCGACTGATTATTTTCTGTGACAGGCTGTAATAAGATCTGAGCGTCACTCCTGGACAGAGATGTCTGGAGAGGAACGGGCAGATGTTTAAGGTGGGGGTCAGGAACGGCCAGTTTCTGTTGACTCACCATTAGTGGTCTTAAACCTTACGGTTGTTTTTCCTGCTTAATGACCCTCTCATCTTGTCTTCTGACAGCATTAAATGTTCCCTGCAGGTTGCTGTCATATATCTGACAACACAACAGCAACTAATTCAATCTTATTGTGTTTGGCTCCAACAAGCTGTTTAAATTCAATTTCCTCCCCAGACCTTTTGCTAATGACAAACGTGTCAAATGATTACTGTAACATTGTCTAGTAAACATGCAGTGCTAACTGAAAAGCTAAAACTTAGTAAACAACAACAAAGCTGTGTTTATTTATTAGATAGTTGGTATTAAAATTTGGTATTATATATATATATATATATATATATATTAGGGCTGTCAGTTTAACTCGTTAACTTAATTCGTTTACAAAAAAAAAATAACGCGATTAAAATATTTTAACGCAGTTAACGCACTGGCCCCGCCCCCAGACCTGTACATCATCTTACATTTCATACAGTTGACTGTTGACAAATATGATGCAGGGCAACAACTCCATAAATGCAGTTATGCCCTAAAATTCAAGATATTGGTGCAAAAAATGCCCCTTTATGTGTTTTTGTCTCATATTTATATCATACAATATCGATATCACACGAGCAGGGAGAGCAGTAGTATTACACGAGTGCTGTTTTCAAGAGTTTATCACGAGTTTAAATGCAATTTTATACAACAGTTCAGTAAGAAGTTGATATTGTGTTATACTTAACTCACCAAGGTGAAATCTTTCCTGTCTTCTAATGACTTTCAAAGAATCGTCCATATTTTTATTTCAACTCGTCTGGATTATTGTAATGGCCTCTATATAGGTATTAGTCAGGCCTCTCTCTCCAGACTGCAGATGGTCCAGAATGCGGCAGCTCGACTGCTGACGGGTACACGAAAGCGGGAACACATCACCACCGTTCTTGCCTCTCTTCACTGGTTACCTGTCCATTTTTGGATTCAGTTTAAGATTTTGGTATTTGTTTTTAAATCTCTTAATGGTTTAGCACCTAAATATCTGTCCGACTTGATTAAGCTGCATGCTCCGCTAAGAGCACTTAGGTCTGCTGACCATTTGCTCTTAGTTATCCCACGGGTAAAGTTGAAGAGCAGGGGTGACCGAGCATTTGCAGTGGCGGCCCCAAAGCTCTGGAATAGTTTGCCCCTCTACATTAGACAGGCTCAAACACTTGCTATCTTTAAATCTAGCTTAAAAACTCATTTTTATAGTCTGGCATTTGATGCTACAGGAGAGCTGCTTTCTTCTATTGTTTTATGGTGTTTTATTGTCTTTTTTTGTGTTGTTGACTGTTCGTAATCACTGACATTTTTATTCTCTTATGTGTGTACAGCACTTTGACAATCACTTGTTGTTTTAAAAAAAATTGCTTTATAAATAAACTTTGACTTATATTTTAAACACACTATTATGTGTGGTTTTGCTCAATTTTTCAAAGAATATATTACCTTTAAAGCCACAGCAGAATTGTTGCGCGTCTCCAAGCAACACAGCGGTGTTTATTTGAGAAGGGTCTGGCTGCAGACTTGCACTTGCACTCTCAGACTTGCATTCTCAGACTTCCGCTAGCGACTTGCAGTCTTTTATTTCTGTATTTTGTTCTATTTATTGATTACGTTTTGTTTGAATCTCTCAACATTTTACAACAGTAGCCAGGTGGTGAAGACAAGAAAAAAGAAACTAAATTACAATGTCACTTTCAATCTTCACTTGCACTCTCCGCTACCTGCGACGTCACTTGCAGTCGACACAAATCGTGCGTGTTGCCAATGGAGACAAGAAGCTGTGGTGGTGATTAAAACTAATTTTATACAATAACATACAGGGTCCTGCAAAAAAAAAAAGACCCACAAATCCGTGGACACAGAACAGCAGAATATGAACGCAATGCACAAAGTCTCTCGTTAAGCATTTTCCTCCTGTAGAAAAACATAAACACTTAATATGGCTTAATGTATTAAGATACATTAAGTTCAATTAAAAAATCGAATTCGATATATAGTTGTTATTTAATGTACTACAAGGCAAACAGATGGCTATGAACACAATGCGCAAACTTTCACTTGTCCTCCCATACAGCAAAACGCTTAATGTGGCATAATAACGGACTAAGATGACAAAGACAATTCAGTAGGCCTAGCCTATATGTCTTGTTGTTGACTCAAAGTATACACAGACCAACAAATATGAACGTGCATTAGGAAATGCATTAAGTGATTTTAAAAGGATCAACTCCATACAGGCAAGCAGACGAGTACAGAACACAAAGCGTTAAATTGAATATTAAACATTTTCCTCCTATAGAAAATCATTATAAATAAAGCACGTAATGTAGCTTAATGGACAAAGACAATGATATAAAAGAGCTGTAGACAGTTTATCCTATATGGAAACACGCTTAACACGAAACTGTGCGTGTTGCGTTTATTCTGTGCTCACCTGCTTGCCTGTACATATTAGTTAGCCTATGTATATTAATAATGTAGAGGAGCATATTGAGTTTGGCCTTTTTAGTCCATTATGCGACATTATGCCACGTTTTGCGGTATGGGAGGAAAATACTATATACATATTCATTATAATAATAAACTGTATATTTAATTTGATATTTTAATAGCATCTTAATACATTAAGCCATATTAAGTGTTTATGTTTTTCTACAGGAGGAAAACGCTTAACGAGAGACTTTGCTCATGCATTCATATTCTGCTGTTCTGTGGCCACGGATTTGCGGGTCTTTTTTTTCTTGCAGGACCTGTATGTTATAGTACTAAATTAGTTTTAATCGTTTAATCACCACCACAGCGTCTTGTCTCCATTGGCAACACGCACGATTTGTGTCGACTGCAAGTGACGTCGCAGGTAGCGGAGAGTGCAAGTGGCGATTGCAAGCCGCAGCATTGGGGGAATTAGTGATCCTCTGCCCATCTTGACTTCTGAGAGACACTGCCACTCTGAGAGGCTCTTTTTATACCCAATCATGTTGCCAATTGACCTAATAAGTTGCAAGTTGGTCCTCCAGCTGTTCCTTAAATGTACATTTAACTTTTCTGGCCTCTTATTGCTACCTGTCGCAACTTTTTTGGAATGTGTAGCTCTCATGAAATCCAAAATGAGCCAATATTTGGCATGACATTTCAAAATGTCTCACTTTCAACATTTGATATGTTATCTATATTCTATTGTGAATAAAATATAAGTTTATGAGATTTGTAAATTATTCCATTTCTTTTTTTACTCACAATTTGCACAGTGTCCCAACTTTTTTGGAATTAGGTTTGTAGATTAAATATTTTAATCAACTGACAGCCCTAATATATATATATAAGCAATTAGTTTATTGGCCTTAACTATATATTAAACACAACAAAACAAACAAAAAATATGGTAATAAATGTCTTCAACTATATGTTCTTATATAAACAACAACCAGTCAGTAACACCACTAATTCAACCTATGTTTCACAGTTATGTGTATAAGTTGAATAAGTTTGCTTCTGTAAAAAGAACCAACTCACTATGAATCATTTGTTGGAATCAGATAAAATAGTATGATTTTGATTCACTAAAGTACAGTTAATCATTCAGGAATTGGACTACATTGGCTGCAATGTATATGTTTGATTCACTAAAAAGTACCATTCATAAGTCACACTGCAAGTTAAATCAGGAGATTCAAAGTTCAATACCATTTTTTAAAAAGACATTTCAACAAGACAGAAAAACCAAGCAAATGGTTATGAAAACTAGAACATATTCGGGAACAAACAGGTCAACTGAGGTCTGAATCAAAGTGAAAGGTAGCTAAGATATTCATAAGCACATTTATCTGTTCCTCTAACAGCACCTTTAGCTGTTGAAAGACCACAATACACAGTTTTCTGTCCACACACACATTCCACTGAGGACAAGTAACTCGCCCATTTACAATGATATGCTCAAAGTCCGTAACCCACTATCACTTTCAGATCAATGATAGTCCACATTTGTTCAAAGTTACCGCACCACGCTGACCTTTAGCATCGTAATTACAGTTTCTCAGGCCCGTTTCCCTTATCAAAAGCTACGTCACCTTAAATGGGAGAATGCAAAGAAATGAAATGGCTTCTGAGGGAGTATAAATTACCGTCCTCCCCCAGTGCCTTCATTTGATCTCAGCGTGTGATAATTCACAGCTATCAATTGATAAATATCATCAGCAATGTGGCATTCGTGCATCTCCCAGTGCAAGTTTAGCTCATCAGCAGAGCTCAGTGCAGTTTCAGGTTTATTAATGTCCCTGTCTGCAGGAAAACCCTGCATGACCCCGGTGTTTGCGTTTCATAATCTAGTCTGCCATCTTAGTCTCTCCCATCTTCATTGTCTCCCTCTGTCTGGACCATTTTTGCCCTAAAGGGATAGTTCACCCAAAAATGAAAATGAATTTGTCATTTATTCACAGTCATGTCGTTTTAAACCTCTATGACTTTCTTTCTACAGAAAACAAAATAAGGTATTTTGAATGTAAACACAACACTAAAACATTTGTCATAAGTCATACAGGTTTGGAATGACATGTGGGTCAGTAGATGATGACAGAACTTTAATTTGGGGGGATTTCAACTATCCCTTTTAAAGGTGAAGTGTGTAATTTCTTAATTTTAAAATACTTTCTCCTTTCTCCTCCTACAGAAACAGGAAGCAATTTATAGGTAGATTTCCCCCCAAAATGTGGCTTTGTGGCAAATACTAGTCCAAAGAGCATCCCAACAAAACTGACATAACAACATCAGCTCAAACAATGCCATGAGTCTGGTACTATTGATGGGGTGTTCAGGAAACCTGTTTGAAACGTTCATTATTTTTGGCGCAGAAATGATACACGTCACCTTTAACGAAAACCTCACTGAAATGATTTAACCTTAAGGTTAACTAGTCTGACTCACCTGTGAAACATTTTTCAACAAACACCCATAATAACATGGAGTTCCTGACTATCTGATTTGTTATCTTGGACATTGTTATCAGTGTCATAAAGTTCAAGAAGGATGCGTGACATAAGCTGCACTGCGAAAATACAATTGAGTTCCAAGTGATTGTCAAGTGTCAGATTTTATATAACATATTCAGTCCAAGGTTCCTGAAGGAGAACTGCCAAATCTCAAGAACAAGTAGGTCATGAAAGTTCACTTTGAGAAATCTAATGCCAGTAGCTTAAGTTCACTTCTAATATATCAGCTGCAGTCAGCGTAGCTTAAGGATCAATGTGCAGACTTTATTAGTTGGAAGAAAGTTTTTGAAGGATGACAAAGGCTTTGAAATTTCTGACACAAAAATGATCATCACACCAGATGATAACGGCTAACTGGTGCAGCAGCATCACACCAGACATTTTTAAGAAACTTCTATACAGGTATGTGCAGAGAATATCCCTGAGAAGAATGAATTGCAGCCAGTATATGGAGTATTCTGAAATTAACTAAAATTTTTATTACAGCGATGACAACAGATGCTTGTTGTAGGCTGCTGTTTGTCCTAGAGGCTTAATTATCAACATTTGTTTCTAATTTGTCATGTAAAATCAATAAATAAATAACCCATGCATGGGGTAGAAATAAAACACATAGCACATGTAATAAATATAATAAATGCTTTGAAGCACAAAAAAGTAGGTAAGAAAAGTGGTAGAAAATATTTCTTACTTTATGTGTATATTTTTTACATTGTAAAACCACATTGCACACATTAGCAGTTACTCCAATTGGAAATACTCCAATCCAGAAATCACTTTATTTTTTGCATAGAGCTGCAGTTTTCTTAGCAGAAATGCTGTCAATGCAAAAGCACAACACACACCTGCTGTTGCAGTTAAGCTGCAGCAAGTGTTTATGGCCTTATTTTATATGTCATCATTTGAGTTTCAGTTTCCTGGTCTATATTTTCTCATATAGCACTTTGATACTCCTGCTGAACACTTCAGTGCTGACAGGTGAAAATTAACCCTTTCAAATCTTACTGTGACTTCTAAAATTGTCCCTGTGTTGAGGACAGAGCCTAAACTTAGTACTATGAATCAGATCATAGCTTCTCAAAGCATAGAGTCTAATCTCTTACGACAGACAGGTTGGACATCCACTGACTTCCAATGTGCTTAGATAGGTTTAATTTAAAGCAGGTTCATTTTTAAAATAAAAAAATAATACAAAATCTAAAGCTATTCTGAATATCAAAAAAAGTTTTCAAATGTTGTTAAAGGAAAAGTTCACCCAAAAATTACAATTTGCTGAAAACGTATTCACCCTCAGGCCATTCAAGATGTAGATGAGTTTGTTTCTTCATCCGAACAGATTTAAAGAAATTTCGCATTACATCATTTGCTCACCAATGAATCCTCTGCAGTGAATGGGTGCCGTCAGAATGAGAGTCCAAACAGCTGATAAAAATATCATAATAATCCACATGACTCAATTAACCATCAATTAACATCTACTGTAAAAGCTGCATCTTTGTAACAAACAAATCCATAATTAAGGCGTTAAAACTTTAAACCATCGCTTCTGGCCAAAATAATAAGTCCATAATTCATAATAATGCTTCCTCCAGTGAACAATTCCCTCCCCTGTTGTCCTCTCACATAAAAATCTAATTTACATATTTGTTTAGAACTAGTTTGGGCAGTTTTTGCTTGTAAACTGTGCTTGATCTGCGCATATTTCTCTCCTGATTCTCCAGAGACCACTTTTTCACTGTAGGAAGCATTATTATTGATTACTGACTCATACTTTAGCTGGAAGCAACGGTTTGAAGGTAAAAATGTCTTAATGTGGAGGACTAAAGTCATGTGGATTACTTGTGGATTATTGTGTATTTTTATCAGCTGTTTGGACTCTCATTCTGACGGCACCCATTCACTGCAGGGGATCCATTGGTATGCAAGTGATGTGATGCTGAATTTCTCCAAATCTGTTCTGATGAAGAAATAAACTCATCTACATCTTGGATGTACATCTTGGAATACATTTTAAGCAGATTTTCATTTTTAGGTGCACTATTCCTTTTATACACATGTACACTCTTAAAAATAAAGATGCTTCACGATGCCATAGAATAACCTTTTTGTCTAAATGGTTCCATAAAGAACCTTTAACATCTGAAGAACCTTTCTGTTTCACAAAAGGTTCTTTGTGGCGAAAGGCGGTTCTTCAGATTATAAAAAGGTAAGAAAGAGATGGTTCTTTAAAGAACCTTTGACTGAATGGTTCTTCTATGGCATCGCTTGAAGAACCGTTTGAAGCACCTTTATTTTTAAGAGTGTACCTTACAGAAGAAATGTCAAAGTAAACAAGTTTCTAAGTTGCTCTAGTCAAGCATGTCTCCCCATCTCACTAGATTCAACACCACTCAGTTATTGGCCAGTCACAGCAGCAGTAACCTGCAAAATCTCCAACACTTTCTCAGAAAATGACTCAACAGTTACAAGTTAACCTCGTAAGCACTTCATATCAGTGCATTAAATTGTCAATTTTAAGCACCAGCAAGGTCAAAGGCCACATTTATGAAATCAAAAACAGGGATCTAAGTCATTAATCTTTTATATGTTGCATTGTCAATCTTTACATTGACTTAGCAAATCACAAGACAGATTACTATGCTATTGTGACCATCTTGTAAATGTCCCTTTTAAAAGGAAGACAAAAAAATAATAAATGCACAAAAACCTGTCTGGTTCTGAGAATCATAACTTGATTTCAAGTATTAGCTTTCACAAAGTAAAGATCCATTTTTTATCACAAGACATGGGGTCAGTGCTCAGGCATGATGAATGAACGTGGTGAGCTGGTTTGGCTGGTGTGCAATGGAAAGAAGCACCTCCTGCTGTTTGGATGCATTTCCACCTGTAATCTTGATTAATTGTGACTTCTCTCCAGGACAAGGACAACCTTGGCTTAAAATCTGGACATTTGCCTGCAAGACCCTTCACTCTGCACAAAATAAAATGTGAGTTTTGTGCTAACTAAGACAAAGCTAACCACAAAAATAAACCTTGGAGCTTTATTTTACCTGCTACATTATTGTGTCCATAAGAAAACAAGGAACGTTTTAGGGGGAATTCACTAATAATGATTGCATGTGTTATCTTCATTGTTTCAATACCTGATTTTCTACAAATTATGCAAATCGGATAAGAGCACAAACACGCAGGAAAAAAAAAAGCTCAATGCCATCTATTTTGAGTTGCCTTTGATTTAAATTTGTCATTAACATGTAAAATTGAATTAAGTCCAGATTTATTTAACAAATCCTTATCCTTCAAATTAAAAAGCTGGATAGACTCTAATAAGAGGATCACTATCCTCTTTCTCTCTTTCAGATCCACTGTCAGCAGAATGCCGGCGGACTCATGTTCTCTCTGAGAACAGTTCAGTGTGGGAAGCTATTAGTGCTTTCTCCAAAATGCTTCTGATAAAGACACGTGAACACAGCAGAGAACAAAGAGCAAGTCGCTTGACTCGCTTCACACACTTCACCCAGCATCAGGTTGCAACAAAACCTCTGGCCAGGGTTGTAGCAATTAAAACAATGTAATAAAATGAATTACATGATATACCAATTAATTAATTGAATGAATAACATATAAGATATATCATATAAGAATAACATATAAGATAATTTGAATGCAATATATTACTGAGGTAGGTGATGCTTGTAGCTTGCAGCTGGGCAGACTGCAAACTCAAATTGAATTTTGTGTATGATTAACATTTTTAACACATTCATAGAGGGAGAGAGAGAGAGAGAGAATTTTATTTATTGATATATATTACATTTATATGAGATAGTAAATAGTATTATGCATGTATGTTTATATACATGTGATTATATTTAATCTTACATTACACAAAAATATATTAATTATAAATTAAATAGAAATTATAATTTTAATCATCATATGACATGTTTAATATTATAAAATAGCAAACCTAAAAATGCATGATCTCATATACAGTAAGCACAAAGACTACATTACATCTGCCTAGCAACCGAGAAGACAAACAAAACCTCTAGCCAATAGAAAGAGTCTACTGGCATAATGAGCATGCAAAGAGTGTCTCTTGCACTAGACTTGCATCAGACTCAGCACCAGTCTGAAAAAACAGTTGAACTGGCCCGCTGTTATAAACAAGTGATGGGTTTTGATATATGAATAACCGTGACAGCACACAGGTGTTCTGACCTGCACATCTTCACTGGTGTCAGACTCACAGCACTGCCACAGGACTTTCTCAAGGTTGAGTGTGTCATTAACACATTAAGCGTCAGCTAGTCTGCCTCAAAATAAGAGCAGACAGAATTCAACTTTAGTGCTGCCATCTTATTGAGCTAAAGCTAAGCGACTACGTGAAATTCTTTCAAAATAATGAATCTTTCATGGATTATAGATTGTGGTATGAATATATATTAAAAAGATGTAGTATTATTATTATTATAGAAAATTATTGAAAAGATATTATCCAAAAATGAAAACTTTTATATAAAAAAATATGTTATCTAAAAACTCAGAAATGGCAAGTAACATTGAATGTATTATTTATATATATATATATAATTTATATATGTCTAGAAGAAACAGGGATCCCAGTCCTGTCTGAATAAGTTAAATAACAGACATCATAAGTTAATAGCTATAACTGAGATCAGATCAAATCTAATCCAAACAAAGTTTCCATTTCCTGTGGTTTTCAATAGTAAACTCTGTGAGATTGTGTCTCGGATTAAACAGACTCAGCTGGGTTTCTTTTCATGCTAAGACATTAATAGCCCTTCATTTCCACAACTTTTAGCACAGTAGCTGTGGGTGAAGCATTCAGGCGCTGTAAATAGCTTGGAGGTAATGCATTAATAACACCTCCCCTGTACTAACTTTACAAAGTACCACACGTGTCAGTACAAATAAAATGCAATGGGGCGCCTTGTCCTTTGTGCAATTACAATGCAGCACTTCTAAAAAGAGCACAGGAGTATTAAAAGACCTTTAAATAAAGCTGAACTCCAGCCACAGTCACTGGGTGAGACTGAAGGGTTTATTTATAGACAGCTGAGAAAGATCCAACTAACCGTAACAGGAAGAGTCCTCAAAGGAACTTAGGGTCAATGGCTCTTATCAACCAGTAATGCAATGTACGGGTCGCCTGTTAAAAAATAAAAAAAACAGTCACCTATGGTAAAAACAACATTAAAGTGTATGATATATGTATAAAAAAGCAAAGCATGGATGCATTGGATGGATGCTTAATGGATTTGTGAAAAGAGGCCAATTCAAATGTTTGATGCATGAAACCAGGTAGAACAAAGCCTTTTTTGTGTTCCTTACTCATAAAAACTGAGTTTTATGCTTTTACAGACCAATTCAGGACAAATTCCTTTAGGCATTCACATATGTATGTCAGTTCCACTGTTTGTTTTTTTCAATTTGAATCTAATGATAAAAAAAAAAAATATCAAAACATATTTTCTCACATTCTGATATTTAACTTTTACCTGTCTGATAGGCAAGTATAGGGTGTTTTCACACGACAGCTTTCTTAGTTGAAGCTAGCTTGGGGAAGTAGTAGGGTGAAAATTATTCATTGCTTGAGAATCAATCAAGGGTAACACTTATGTACAGTTGTGAAACGCTAACTGACGCCCTACACTTTTGTGCAAAGTTCTTAAACCTTCAAACATGCATTTAACATGGATTTTAAAAAAAAGTTTCCAGTCCTAGACAGTTGGTCAGAACAGCATTTCAACCATGCCAAAATACACAAAATAGTATATGATATGATGCCAAACAACCACTAGCTCTTGGGCACAACTAAAATAAGAACTTTTGCTTAGTTACTATAGTGTGCATATTAATCAGGGATAGGAGAAAATATTTACAGTAAACAGAAAATATCACCTTCAACTTAATTTAAACCCTCAAACTGTCTCTAGATGATTACAGATCAGTGATTGGATTACATTGGAGTTTAGCCAGTCATGTTTTACCACAAGAGTCTGTTTCTTGATTTGCTCTTTCAATACAGTTTTTGAACAAATCTTAGTTAAAATAAGGAATAATAAAAATAAATGCTCTTAACAGACTGGTTAAATCAGGCTACGCCATGCCCCTGTGTCTTTTTTAATTATTACAATCTTATGAAATAGCTAGCCCTGACCTGTTAAGGCTAGCTAAGCCGGCTCTAACTTGGTTATGTTGTTGTCAGTATGTGTCTCCTGTTGGTGTATTAGACCGGTGACAAACAGAACAAGATGATCTTCTGATGTCAGACGCAAAGGCCTTGCCACACAAACATGAGAAAGCACTGGGAACACATTGCATTGCACTAATGGCCAACACTAGAGCGGCTTAAAGACAAACAGACACAACAGACACTTAGTATCATTATGGATAATGTTTACTGCTCAGTTCAGAAAACAGAAAGATGTGTTGTCATATATGAACTAAAGTGATCTTGCTAAAAGTGCATAAAATCCAAAAATAGTCATTCTAATGAAAAGTAGGCTATCCATCTCACAAGCTAATACTCACAATATTATCTAATATTCACAATAATACAGCAGGAGTCCACTAGTGAAAACCCTTTTGAACTTTTTAAATTTAAACAGAATTCATTATAAATTATATTTTCAGTATAAGACTTAGAGTTGAACAGAAAAGTTTCTTAATTTTGTGTACGTCCCCCTTTTAGAAATGAAAGCACTGAAACTTTTTACATAAAGGAGTTCAATGCCACAAATTTGCTTGTCGTAATTTGATTTATAACCTTTAAACCTATCTCAAAAACTATCTAAAATTGTATTTCCAGATTTAAATGAAAAAAGAAAGAAAGAGAATCCAAGAGTTTCAGACTTTTGGACCCCAATGTTTTTGAAGCAGAATATAAACTAAATATTTGCAATAAACTGCAAATATTTCATAATATTCTAGTTTATGTCTTGCTAAGGTCCAATTTTGGAGAGCTCTTTTAGTTGTGCACATTCTTATGGTGTCATCAGGAAATTGGCATTTTCATGATTTCATTTTCTTGCAGCTCTACAGTCATTAGTCGCATGGCTCATATGGCACAGGTGAAGTTCTACAACTTACATTGACATGAAGGGGAATGGTAAGCTTGCATTTTTAATGCTAGCTCCTCTGTCAGAAGAATGAAATCTCATTGGCTAAGACATGGTGTAACTCTAAAACTAAAAATAAATAAATAAATCATTATAATTAATTTTAAATAAGAAGACCGCTACCTAGCTTTGATGATACAGCAATACCAGACAACCTCGCTCACATACTCTTGGCAGCACTTCATTGTAGCTCCTGTTGCTCAGGAACTCTGAACGTCTCCAAACTGGGGAGTTTCTTTGTTGGACAACAGCCGTCTCTATGTCTGATAACCTCCAGGACGTAAGCTCCTCACACTCTCAACTTGAACGAGTGCCACTAAAAACAAAGAGTAGGTTGCCAAGGAAGTCAGACTTACAGAACGTAGGAGAGAGAGAGTGAGAGAGAGATAGACAAGATAGACGTGATATAAATAGCAGACCTTGCTTACTAAGGCGTATTCTTTTTATTTGGGTGACCAATGATCATTATTTTTCGATAGAAGACAATGGAGTCCCTGGTTCGAGTGGAAAATACTTGGAAGGGCTCCATCCAGTGAATGCTACTAATTTATTTAAAACAGAAAGAGGCTGCGACACTTGTTTATGTCATGTTATCCCAATGGTTTGTACATTGTATAATACTTTTATATGAATACTTTCCTATCACCTTTGAACAATTAAATATATCCTTGCCGAGTAAAAATATTAATTTATTATAAAAACCAAAATGAAAACACAGTTGAAACACATTCCAAGAATGAAAGAAAGAAAGAAGTCATATAGGTTTGATTACTGAGTTTTCATTTTTGGGTGAACTATTATTTCACATACAAACAGTGCAGAGATATAATTGGTTAGAAAATAAACAGAATCAGCCAAATGGTTCTCAGCGTGTCTAAACTGACTAATACAATCAAAGGTCCTCATCACCCAGGGGTTATATATGGTGGCCGAGAAGTGCTAAACAAATCACAATTCTGAAAGCACAACAACAATTCAGAAAACATTATAACAAGTCAGAAAACACAATGACAAATTCGAAAACAAAATAACAAGTCAGAAAACACAATGACAAATCAGACAAACCGGAAGAGGTAGGTATAGTTTCAGACAGCGCCATTGGTCTGGGATTACTCACCGCTGACTGGACGAGACATCTGTCAATCAACGCATACAGAGAAGAACCAGCCGAAGAACAGCAGAGTCGTGGTAGAAAGTTCGGAGATGGTATTAAAGTAGCTCAGTTTAAATGTATTGTATGAATTGCCCTTTCTATGGAACAAAAAATACGGGGTATCTATTTACATTTAGTTAAAAGTGGCTATAAATTATCAGCTCCAGTGGCGCAGATGGATAAGCGTGTGTTGTTGACTTTTTGACGCGATCGAATCTCGTATTAGCAATGGATTCTATTTACACTAAGTGAAAATAGCAGTATTTTTAGCAATATGCTATTTACACTAAGTGCAAATACCTATTTACACTATGTTAAAATAGCAGGATTTCTACTATCAAGTATACTACTTGTTGCAAATAGTGGCAATTATCTGCACTTCAGTATTGTAGTACATTATAAAACAGTATACAATAATAACGTATTGAGTGTAAATTATAATTTTAATTATTAAATGGATGCCACCTTATTGGTACAATAAAGCCCTCCCTACACCTACAACGGGTAGTACCCTACCCGTTACTTTATTTTCAACTTTTTGATTATTTCCTTAATTTTTATTGAAAATAAATGCCTTTACGATGTGATACGAGATTTGAAAAGGGAGGGAAAAAAAGTTCGGCAAAAGGCGGGATCGAACCCGGGTCGATCGCGTCAAAAAGCCAATGTCAAGTGCTTATCCATCTGCGCCACTGGAGCTGATGTTTTACAGCCACTTGCCATTTTAACTAAATGTATATAGACACCCCGTATTTTTTATTTCATAGTAAGGGCAATTCATACAATACATTTAAACTGAGCTACTTTAATACCATCTCCGAACTTTCTATCACGACTCTGCTGTTCTTCGGCTGGTTCTTCTCTGTATAAGTTGATTGACAGATGTCTCGTCCAGTCAGCGGTGAGTAATCCCAGACCAATGGCGCTGTCTCAAACTATACCTACCTCTTCCGGTTTGTCTGATTTGTTTTCTGACTTGTTAATTTGTTTTCGGATTTGTCGTTGTTTTCTGACTTCTTGTAATGTTTTCTGAATTGTTGTTGTGCTTTCTTAATTGTTATTTTGTTTTTTAGACTTGCATTCGCATTTGTAATTTGTTATTTTGTTTTCAGAATTGTGATTTGTTTAGCACTTCTCTGCCACCGTAGTTATAAGACGTTCTATGGTCAAGAAATGAAGTGGAGGAGAGTCTACAGAGCCATCTACAGGCTGAGATGAAAATTGGAGAACCAGGAAGTCAAAGGGTAAAGAGGCTCAAGGCCCTATAGTGTTAAACCTCATTGCATGAAGAAAACTGCAGTGAATATAGGAAGAGTGCTCAATGCATTGCTGTGAAATTAAGTGTTCTTTGTGTGTTTGTAAAACCTTTTTCCCCCAAGCTAGCTTCAGAGGACCAATTCTGTCAGTTATTTGTCACCATAGATTTGATTCAAAAGGTTGTTATGCCCTTTTTATTTACATGTTTGAGTAGAATTGATTTGCATATTTGCACAAGCTCAGCACAATGGTAAACTGTGCAAAAGGAACATCGTTATCTAAGTCTTTCATTTTTCAAGGGGCTGAGGGGAATTCCTCCAATGCCACTGAAGCAAAGTATCTTAATTAGCAGATCACCTCTGACCTCTCTCTGTTATCCTGAATAAAAGCAAGCGCAAGGGTTTCCTCTTTGCACAGGCCGATGCTTGACCTCAGCAAAAACCCTAAGAGAGTTTCTTTGTTATCTCTGGAGCACTGGCTAATTCAAGGTTTTTTGTTTGTGAACTTTAGGGGGTCTATTAAAACACATGATCGGAGTGGTGTCGTCTGGGGCCGCTGTTCTTACTCAATACAGCCACAAGTCTGCTCACGAGTACTGTATGCTGATCTACGGTTACCTAAAAATGGAAATGCAATCTCATATTAAGTTTCCTTAAGCAATTGGTCTGATGAATGACAAGCATAAAAGGGATAGTTCACTCAGAAATGAAAATTCTGTCATCATTTACCCTCATGTCATTTTCAAACCTGTATGGATTTCTTATTATTCTTAGTCAGATAGGTTTGGAACAACATGAGATAACATGAAAAATATTGGCAGAATTTTCATTTTTTGATGAACTATCCCTTTATGAATCTGCTGGTGAGGGTATAATCATGTTTAGCCATTGTTGTTGGAATAATATTGTAAGTTAAATACAGACACATTGTGATGGGGCATCAAAATATTAATGAGATGTACAATACAGCAGTTGTTGCACAAGAGGTGTGCAATGGACTGTCAGGGCAAAGGAATTTCCTAGGTGTAGAAACAATCAGAGCTCAGCCTGTTACTGCTGAAGTTGGTTTAATGCCAAAGACATCAGCCTATCACAGCAGAGCTCTGATTATCGCTATAGCAATCAACCTATCACAGCAGAGCTCTGTCTAGCCGCTATAGGGATCAACCTATCACAGCAGAACTCTCTCTATTCGCTATAGTGATTAACCTATCAAAGCAGAACTCTCTCTATCCGCTATAGTGATTAACCTATCACAGCA
>NW_015505612.1:495662-497651 GCF_001515645.1 Sinocyclocheilus grahami | reverse complement strand
ATAGTGATTAACCTATCACAGCAGAACTCTCTCTATCCGCTATAGAGATTAACCTATCACAGCAGCTCTGCCTATCGCTATAGAAATCAGCCTATCACAGAAGAGCTCCGCCTATCATTATAGAAATGAGCCTATCACAGCAGAACTGTCTATTGCTATAAAAATCAGCCTATCATAGCAGAGCTCTGCCTATCACTACAGAGATCAACCTATCACAGTACACCTTTGCCTCTTACCACATAATTTGTTGCTGAATGAACACAGTATCTTTGCACCTTTTATATTTATCCCAGTCTTGTCAAGTCAAGTCACCTTTATTTATATAGCGCTTTATACTATAATGATTGTGTCAAAGCAGCTTTACAGTATCAAACAGGAAAAGAGTTTGTCAATAATGTGATTGTCTTGTGAAATATCTAGCCCTGACCTGTCTACGCTGGGTGAGCTCTGAGCTATGGTTGTGTTGTTGTCAGGTGTGTCTCCTCTTGGGGTGTTAGAACACTTGCAAACAAAGCAGGTGATTTTCTGATTTTGCCTCAGAGATTCTACAACACAAACATGATAAAAACTTGCAGTAATTGTTATGCTTATACTGATAAAAATGTTTATATCTTATTTCCAACTTAGCTCTTACTTCTCAGTTACCTCCACTGAGATTTCTCATGTTGGACCGCTTTTCCTTTTGTTGATGGAGACTTTCCCCAGGCCAGAGGCTTTGCAGATTAAAAGAAAGAGACTCAGAAAGGGAATGCAATTCCATGGATCTCTCCCATCTGTCTTTATATGCTTTAATACTACATGCTGAGATCTTTTAAATTGTAAATATTACAGGACACTCAACACTGAAAAACATTTGAATCAGAAGATCCACATTATTGATTAGTTTTTAAATTAGTTAAATATTGATAAACATTTTTAAAATACATTCACAATAAACTGGTAATATTTAGCGCTGGTATTCAAAAAGTGAATGCTTATCTCAGAGAGCATACTGTACATCTGGCTTTTCCTAAAACAAAAACAGTGACACATAGCTGCGAAAAAACTGAAACTGTTTGTTTTGGTATAGCTGATCAGGTGCGATGTGAATTTAAAGTTCTGATATTATGCATGGTTAATAATCTGTTATACATCGATTTAAGGTTAGATCATGTTTTAAAACATGTTAACTGAATCGGTCTCACACCGCAACCTATTTGTTAATAAGAATGGAACAGATTGTGAAGAATGTTCCTTTGGCTTGCGTCTTCTTTCTATTCATAAGACCTTTCCTCATAAATATTGATTGAGTACACAGTACACTGCACCACTCTGGGCTATGTGAATCAGGGCAGGTACACATTTGCACATTTAGTTGCACAGACATATACATTGCTAATACGTTGACAAAGTTATGTTGATTTATATGCAAACACATACACATTACTAGAAAATAATCATAAACTCTTCTTCCTCAGAAGCCCTATTCATAATTAGCTCAATTAGTGTTATAACTCCAATCTCCTTCAATGAACTACATCTGAACTCAATCACAGTTTTCAGTGTCAAACATGTGCGCAATCAAGCAAAAGCAGTTGGTTTGAACATCTACAACAGGATCTGATCAATGGGGGTAAATGGAACTGGCACACTTATCTTTCTAAGGAATTCAAAACATTCAAAAAGTATGCCTAAGCATACTCGCATGTGAAAGTATGTGTGTGGGGGAGGGGGGGGGGGAATTACTAGAATGGCCTTTAGGCTTTTTGATTATGAAATGGCCTGGTTCTGAGCACATGCAGGGCTGGTGAGATGGGCCGGGAGCATTGAATTGCCATCAAAGCCTGAAAAAAGCATTAAAATGCCATCAAACCTGTATCTGCAAAAAAACGAAACAAAAAAAAACCTACATTTAAATTCCAAAAAAGTTTAGAAGTTATTGCCACTGAGCAATGGGGAGATTACTCAGCTTTCAGAAGAAACAAGCTGAGTTCACATGATGCATGACTC
>NW_015505612.1:494624-495438 GCF_001515645.1 Sinocyclocheilus grahami | reverse complement strand
AAAAAAAAAAAGTCTTTGTGTGACAATGTGTGTTCACCCCTGCAGGCCTGTTTCATATGTGTGACGTGCATCAACGCTGCAATATGCTTGTTCAAAAACAAACACACTCAGAAGTCTTCTTAAAAAGTCCTTGCATGCTGCCTAACCTGTTCTTTTTTACTGTATATTAATTCCATATGTTAAACTAAAACTACTATAATTCATAACATACACAAATGAATGTATATAAGATTTCTATTTCACATAAATACTGTTCTTTGGAGCTTTCTATTCTTCAAAGAATCCCTAATAAATGTATCATGGTTTCACAAAACGAAGCAGCACAACTGTTTTCTACACTGATAATAATGTTTCATGTCTTCATCTCTTTTCAATAAGAGATGTTTCATGAGCAGCAAATCAGCATCTAAGAATGATTTCTGAAGGATCATGTGATGCTGAAGGCCGGAGTAATGATGCTGAATCTTTACTTGAAAATTTTTTGATCTACTTTAATGCTCTCACCCTGTTGGAGATCTTGATTCTCACTCTTAGCTAACCGTGACTTGTGAAGATGGCAGGTAGGTGTTCAGTGCTGGTTGTGAACTGAACTGACATCAACAGCAAGCCACTCCTCTGGATAGTTTATAGCTTTGTTCTTCACGTCTTTTGGCCAATGACAGTATTGTTTACACAGTGTCTTCTGAGGTCCTTACAAGAGTTAACATGATCTCAGAGACAGAAGGGGAAGGCAAGTTAATAAATGCTTTGTGAGAGCGTGTATAAAGGAAAAATTTCACAACAGGACAAACTGAGGACAAACAACCAACACACC
>NW_015505612.1:491075-494614 GCF_001515645.1 Sinocyclocheilus grahami | reverse complement strand
AGATCAGCTTTAAACTATTGCGTTTTCTTCTCAGCAAGTTGGATTTATCAGCTCTAAGCTCTGAGTCCATAAGGTCACAGAGAAAAGCATCTCCATCACCCTATTTATAGAAGCGTAGCAGATGAGCTACAGCGCCACAGTGAGGGACAGTAAATTACTCCGATGACATTTCTATGCAGAGCTGCGATTTTTATCACTCTCACCTGACCACACACAAGACACATTCTCTGTGAAGCACACTGGGAGGTCTGCAGCTTCATCCAGAGAAAGGTAAACACAGGAGAATCTTACGAAACATATCCAAGTCACAAGCTTTTAAGATGATTATTTATTTTTTTATGCATTGTGGCATCACATTTTAACCCTAAATTGTTCATTGCTGTGATATAACGTACTTTTTAGAGTTTTTCAGTATTACTTTTAATTGTTCCTATTCTAATTTAATTCTCACTACTACAGTAAAAATCACTCTATAACCATGTTTAGTATAAAATACTATATAATGCAACCAATTTGTACCATCATAAAAAGTGTGCAATATTGTCTGGAGTTCTGTGCAAACACTCCGTTTAGTTTACTCTTTCCTCAGTGAACTATGTGACATCCGCTTTGTAGTGAATAGTAAATGAGTCAGCGGTTTTGGACACAGTACAATATGTGCATGAACGCATAAAATACCTTCATCGCTATCATGACAAACATAAGGAAAGGCAAAATTTCTACACTGTCATCACTTGTAAAATGACAGTGCAGACAGTGCAAATCGGATTTGTGTTGTGTGAACAGAGCCACAATGCAACTTTAATTTACCACTGATGTTTTTCTTTTCCAAAATGATTACATTTAGGCCTCCTAATCCCCTAAACTGGTTAATCCAGTTGGTTTGGATATGAGACCACTTTGCATGATTAGTGAATTGAGCTTTGGGTGAAATCCCACTGTCAGAAAACAGCAAAAGAAAGCGAGATGAAGTGAGAGACAGCGTTTGATGGGCCATGCTAGAGTCCAGCTGATTCTAGCAGATGCAAAATTTTCCATCCATCATCAAGAGTAAAGAAAACCTGCGTTTTTTTTGCATTTATACACTATGATGTTTCTGTTCTACATTCGAGAAGAGGAAGAGTGGAGATTACAGTGGGATTAGTACACATCCCAGTGTCCTCATGTATAGATAAACTGTCAGTCATAGTAGCTCCAAAGCTCATTAAAATTCCCATATGGTGTTACGGCTGTCTGCACGTGTATCATAGCTGTGCTTTGTTCTCACCAGCAAACTCTCAATGCAATGCACAGCTATGCAGCGCTCAATACTTCATTTGAGCTACAATAACGCAAAACTCTTTCCAAAAAGTGTCACAACAGAATTGCTAACCTATCATTCAGTTGAACTGATAATACAATAATGTATACAAGGCACTTTGGGATTGGTCTGAGGAGGAAGAGATGCAGAAACAACTGACAGCTTCGGAAATATCCAAGGCCATGATAAATTTCCACCTTGTCTGAAGAGCTTCAGGGAGGCACAGATATATTAAATGGCAGCACGGAGAGAGGCCTCTGGGAAAGGGCTGTCAGTGTGGGAGGTAGGTATAGGGATATATCACCACACCGGAGACCAGATCAGCATGACAGTCACGTCTCCTGGAGAGCTTGGGTATCTTCTCGTGCTGCTCTCTTAAAGGTGACATATCATGAAAATCTGACTTTTCCAGGTTTTAAGTGCTATAATCAGGTCCCTGGTGCATCTACCAACCAAGGAAATGTGAAAAGATTAACCCAATCACTTTGTTTAGGTAAGCCATTTTCTGAAAGCGAAAACGCGAAAACGCGCGCGTCTGATTTCACTCCCTTGGTGACATGGCAAAGGGATCTCATTATAATATTACCACCCCTTAATCTGTAAACTTCCACTCAATGCACCGTCATTTTGAGTTTGCAAGCGACAATGGTGTACCAGCTCTAATGCCATGGCGAAAGTTTGAGCAAAACATGCTAACTGTTCTGTCTTTGGCTGCACAGACGAGCACAGAACACTATTTAGAGTCCCAGCCTCAGAGGACACAAGACAGCAGTGGATTTATTGATTTATTTAGGCTACTGTATATTGCTGCTGCCACACAGATCTAAAATAAACAAGCAATTTATTTCCCAGCTGTTTACCTTCACAGACATAACTGACTGTTTTTGTAACTCGTGTGTTTTTAACATAAACTTGTGTGTGAATGAGAACTTAGTTTAGTACTCGCATGCTGTGACAGCCGCTTTCTGTGCGTGTGCTTCGGATGTGTGCGCTCAGAAAACCTTATATCTGAAGTTTAAAACGCATGATTTCAGCGCGATAAACATGACAATCAGAACCAAAACAGATGTTTTTAGCAGATACCAGCTGTACAGCTGGCACAGCTCAATTCTGGAAAAGGGGGCGGGGAGCAGCAGCTCATTTGCATTTAAAGACACAGGCCCGAAAAACAGCTTGTTTCTGCTTCCACTCAAAATAGGCATTTTCAGAATTATATAATAAATGATCTGTGGAGTATTTTGAGCTGAAACTTGACAGACACATGGATCATGAACAGCACGATACAGACTAGCCTAGAGCAACGCTATATAATGCCAGACAAAACAATACAACACAGCACAATATAAACCAATCCATAACTGACAGATTCTTGATAAGATCAGAGATGAAATATTAAATATCCATGCCTTTTGTATAGTCACAAAAAATTTCAGCATCTGAGAAAATGTCAAACAGTGACTGCTAACTTTCCTCCACATTTTCTTTTCTTTCTAGTTTTTATCTTATTATTTTTCTCTCTCGATTTTTTTTAGGTAGTATATTTCAGGGATAGTTCACCCAAAAATACAACTTCTATCAACATACAGATGAAAACAAATTGTACAAACTTTTAAATTCCATATAAAGCAGGTTTACATCAACCTTTTGATAACAGAACTAAGTTTCTACTCCAATTTGTTGTTGAAACGTCAGCTGCATTCATGATAAATATACACCGTACATTAAATAATGAACATCTCTAACAGGTTAAGTAAAAAAATATAATGAATATGTAATACAGTGCATATATTTAGCAAAATGCTCTTCTTTAGAGTTACTTCTAGTTTATTAGATATGTTAATTGAATGGCTTTCCTGAGGTAAATGTAACATTAAGTGACTTTGTTAACAAGCTGACGTCTTTCTGCGGTTGAAACACAGTTGAAGCGATTACATGAGATATGATACAGTTCAGTGAGCTGTATCAGCTGATCTTGAGAATCCATATTGGTATCAATTAAAATCAATAAATCGATATTGTTAATCCAGTCCTAACCCACACAAACTGACTTGTTTACCTGTTAGTTTAACCAGGTTATCGGCATGAAATAGACGCTGACACAGTCGAAACGCACCATTGAAGAAGCGCCGAAGTAACTTCACTGTTTCGATCAAGGATTTCAGGCTAAACATTTCAGTGTATCACTAGATTAATCATGTACAAACCCGATTCCAAAAAAGTTGGGACACTGTATAAATTG
>NW_015505612.1:488745-489475 GCF_001515645.1 Sinocyclocheilus grahami | reverse complement strand
CCCAAGATAAAGTAGCAGTTTGTCTGAAATGTAGTTTGTCTGAGACCACAGAGCCACTAGGTTAAAGAACTCATGATGAAGGTCTTCTGTTATGCTCTTTCACAAAAACACAAAAGACGTCAGGTCCACAATTCACCAGAAAAAGGTCTTTTCTTGACCTTCTTTTTCATCTGCCTTTGTATTTTAAAACATATTTATAACAAAGAGACCTTGATGGTGCAAGTAACATGAAAATAGCTCTTCTGCACACACCTGGGCCTCACAAGACATGATGAGAAACACTTTGAACCGTTATTATGGACTCGATGTGACCTGAAGTGATGGTTTTAGCTTAAAATGCCATGTTTTTCCCATGTTAACTGATGGACTGGAGTCATGTGGATTACTTGTGGATTAATGTGGTTTTTATCAGCTGTTTGGACTCTCATTTTGACGGCACCCATTCACTGCAGAGGATTCCTTTGTGAGCAAGTGATGTGATGCTAACTATCTCCAAATCTGTATCGATGAAGAAACAAACTCATCTACATCTTGGATGGCCTGAAGGTGAATACATTTTCAGCAAATTTTCATTTTTGGGTGAACTATTCTTTTTTTTCTTTTTTTTGTGGCCAACCAGCATATATACATTTTTCATGACCATTTTTCTATGAATATAGTCATTAGTTCAGACCAGAAATGTTCCGTTTCTTTTTTCAATAGATGGTCTTTTGGGACTGAAAGAAAAGGT
>NW_015505612.1:469264-488735 GCF_001515645.1 Sinocyclocheilus grahami | reverse complement strand
CCCAAGATAAAGTAGCAGTTTGTCTGAAATGTAGTTTGTCTGAGATCACAGAGCCACTAGGTTAAAGAACTCATGATGAAGGTCTTATGTTATGCTCTTTCACAAAAACACAAAAGACATCAGGTCCACAATTCACCAGAAAAAGGCTGCCTTTGTATTTTAAAACATATTTATAACAAAGAGACCTTGATGGTGCAAGTAACATGAAAATAGCTCTTCTGCACACACCTGGGCCTCACAAGACATGATGAGAAACACTTTGAACCGTTATTATGGACTCGATGTGACCTGAAGTGATGGTTTTAGCTTAAAATGCCTAACTTGCAGTTTTTCCCATGTTAACTGATGGACTGGAGTCATGTGGATTACTTGTGGATTAATGTGGTTTTTATCAGCTGTTTGGACTCTCATTTTGACGGCACCCATTCACTGCAGAGGATTCCTTTGTGAGCAAGTGATGTGATGCTAACTATCTCCAAATCTGTATCGATGAAGAAACAAACTCATCTACATCTTGGATGGCCTGAAGGTGAATACATTTTCAGCAAATTTTCATTTTTGGGTGAACTATTCTTTTTTTTTCTTTTTTTTGTGGCCAACCAGCATATATAAATTTTTCATGACCATTTTTCTATGAATATAGTCATTAGTTCAGACCAGAAATGTTCTGTTTCTTTTTTCAATAGATGGTCTTTTGGGACTGAAAGAAAAGGTCAGAGTACGTTTTTAATATCACATCAAGCTCTTTAATATCAAAATATCAAGTAATATCACATTTTGATTCCTTTTTGATAAGACTCCTATAGGACATGCTAAAATGATCTAAACCAGACACACACAAAAGAAGATTTCCCTTGACACCAGTTATCAGAGAATATGATGTTCAACATTTAAATTGGAATTACACACCATTTATGAACTTTTTGATATGTGATATTCTGAACTGAGATATTAACGTTATGTTCAATAGAGCCTAACAATGTTTCAGGCAGTGGAATAGGACGGTCTGTTCAAACTGATTTCTGGAATCCTGCCGTTTTAATACTTTGACAAATCTACCTGATGGATCTGATCTGTTTGAGCAGCAATTTCCTGCTTCTCTGATCAGACAGAGACGCATGCTGCAGAAAGTCAAAGCACTGGGGAGTTAATAAAACACACGAGTGAGAATATATCTGGTATGATTTTTCTAGCAAGCACAGTTTGCATACTGATTATTCAATTGCCATACAACTTCATGTAAGCTCTTGGGCCAGTTGAACTCTCACACAAAATAAATTTCTCTCTCATGTCACTTTAAACCTGTATGAATGTATTTGTCCTATGAGGACTGGGGCTGTCAAACTCTAAGTACCATAAAAGTGGTCCACAGGTGTCACGCGCCATTACCAAGTCTTCAGAAGATATATTTTTATGTGATTTTTAGACATATTTTTATGCGATGAACAGACTAGTTTCATGATTTTTAAGCTAATGACTGCTTGAACATTTTCCTCACCTACTCTATTTGGACGATCTGTAAAATGAACATGAATTACATTTCTAAAATAAATAAATAAATACAAATAATGCCATATTGTCACAGCTAAACTCACTCACATTTACATAGACTAACACATCCTTTTTTTATATTGACAATACAACTGTACCAACATTGTTCATACCAGCTGTTCTAAACCATTTTGAAGGTCCAGCTGCCCAACACAATATTCAAAGCCCCCCTATATTAAACAATATTAACAAAACTATAATATAAACATTAACATTCACTATATTATCAACAGAAGCTGGGTGTCTCCCCTATAGTTGAGAATCACTGGCTCATGCTTATACACTTTGTGGTTTAATTTTGGCTTCCTGCAAAATTCATCACAAAGAAAACATATGAACATATGCATTTATTATGCCTTTAGTGAGAATGCAACTGCTAGAGCATGAACTAAATATAAATGTAAAACTATAAATGTGCATTGCAACAATGGCAGTGGGCCAAACCAAATTCCCAGCCGCTGGAGCCAGAAGGGCTTAAGACTCATGCTTTCAGCTCACTACAGCACAGCCGGATGATAATGGGGTCATTGTGCCCAGATAAACTACAAATGGCATTGTCTCACTGGATAGTTCAAGAGGCTGGTTTAAGTTATGGAATGTAATGGAGCTTAGTGCACAAAGGCTCCTATTGTGGCTTCACACACATACCATCAGCACCAAACTGATATATACCGGTCCTCATAAATATTAAGCATCTTGCACTGATGTTGCCAGTTAATATATCTAGACTGTCCAGTTATGTTTGCTATTTAATAATAATGAGATAAGTTTTCATCTTGCTTTGATATATACATCAATATTATATTTATAAATTAACATTACATACTGTTTGGCATGCATGAAGATGCAATATCAAGCCATTTTTACATCATCATCAGATATTTTTCAGTATTAAATAAATAATCCAGACTGAGTGTGTTGTAGGGCTACGAGATGTCAAAACTAAAATGTCAACAAATTAACATCAAAGCAGAATTGGAAATAGAATGTAAAAATCAGAGAAGCAGGTTTGGTTTTATCATCATCAAGTCTGACTCACTGCATTTCCATCATGAAAGCAGCATTAATAGATTATACACCCTGACAGACATAATTCAAAATTTAGCACACCAGTGTTTCACATGAATTGATTTCATATTGCAATTTAGGAATTCAAGATCAAGAATTATGAGTGAGCAAATTATTTTTATTAATGTCCTGGTCAAATTTCAATGAGTACATACAGTGTATAGAGTGTTAGAGAATACAGTCAATCTGGTCTTGAGGCTGAATATGCAACAACAACAAAAAAAACTGCCAATATTGATGTGCATAATGAATTAATGTATTCATAGTCTGTCTCTGATACAATGTATTATGAAAATATTAATTCGCATTTTAAATATTAAAATATTAATGCATTTATATTGCCTTAAAGTGGTTGTATTAAAATGCATTATAATAACTGTGGATATTAAAAATCTTTATAATGCATTCAAATGCTCACTTATTCATCCTATAAAGTTTCATCTAAATGGAGCATAAATAAGAGCATCATGTATTTACAGAATCACTCAGCTAGGAAAGTTCTAAAGAAACCACAGTCCAGCGCAGACAAGCACACACATACACGCACACAGTTCAGTGAGTCTTTGACTGTTCCTGGGACTGTATTGATCTGACCGCAGCAGAGCAACCAACTGTCTGTGGAAACATCGATGCAGGCATCAGGCCTAATGCGTTTTAAATAAGTTCTAATGTTGCCATCTCTACCTAACATTACATACTGTTTGGCATGCATGAAGATGCAATATCAAGCCATTTTTACATCATCATCAGATATTTTTCAGTATTAAATAAATAATCCAGACTGAGTGTGTTGTAGGGCTACGAGATGTCAAAACTAAAATGTCAACAAATTAACATCAAAGCAGAATTGGAAATAGAATGTAAAAATCAGAGAAGCAGGTTTGGTTTTATCATCATCAAGTCTGACTCATTTCCATCATGAAAGCAGCATTAATAGATTATACACCCTGACAGACATAATTCAAAATTTAGCACACCAGTGTTTCACATGAATTGATTTCATACTGCAATTTAGGAATTCAAGATCAAGAATTATGAGTGAGCAAATTATTTTTATTAATGTCCTGGTCAAATTTCAATGAGTACATACAGTGTATATAGAGTGTTAGAGAATACAGTCAATCTGGTCTTGAGGCTGAATATGCAACAACAACAACAAAAAAACTGCCAATATTGATGTGCATAATGAATAGTCTGTCTCTGATACAATGTATTATGAAAATATTAATTCGCATTTTAAATATTAAAATATTAATGCATTTATATTGCCTTAAAGTGGTTGTATTAAAATGCATTATAATAACTGTGGATATTAAAAATCTTTATAATGCATTCAAATGCTCACTTATTCATCCTATAAAGTTTCATCTAAATGGAGCATAAATAAGAGCATCATGTATTTACAGAATCACTCAGCTAGGAAAGTTCTAAAGAAACCACAGTCCAGCGCAGACAAGCACACACATACACGCACACAGTTCAGTGAGTCTTTGACTGTTCCTGGGACTGTATTGATCTGACCGCAGCAGAGCAACCAACTGTCTGTGGAAACATCGATGCAGGCATCAGGCCTAATGCGTTTTAAATAAGTTCTAATGTTGCCATCTCTACCAGAATAAAAATAGGCATTCAAATGCTCACTTATTCATCCTATAAAGTTTCATCTAAATGGAGCATAAATAAGAGCATCATGTATTTACAGAATCACTCAGCTAGGAAAGTTCTAAAGAAACCACAGTCCAGCACAGACAAGCACACACACACAGCATTTTTACACAGTTCAGTGAGTCTTTGACTGTTCCTGGGACTGTATTGATCTGACCGCAGCAGAGCAACCAACTGTCTGTGGAAACATCGATGCAGGCATCAGGCCTAATGCGTTTTAAATAAGTTCTAATGTTGCCATCTCTACCAGAATAAAAATAGGCCTAGACCATTACAAACTACAGAAAGTGCACAGTTAAAGAAATAACATCAAAACTGTCAATAGAAATCTATGAAAATGTCCAAAGTACGAGAAAAAAAAACATAAATGCTATGATTTTCACAGAATTTTTTAACAGGGCTTGACATCTATGCAATAAACTCAAGACTGCATGTAGGAACTAGTTGTAAATGGCTAAACCTAATGAACTCCACAAGAACATCATTTTTTTTAGACCATTACAAACTACAGAAAGTGCACAGTTAAAGAAATACCATCAAAACTGTCAATAGAAATCTATGAAAATGTCCAAAGTATGAGACAAAAAAAACATAAATGCTATGATTTTCTCAGCATTTTTTAACAGGGCTTGACGTCTATGTAATAAACTCAAGACTGCATGTAGGAACTAGTTGTAAATGGCTAAACCTAATGAACTCCACAAGAACATCTTTTTTTTTTTTAATCCCAAAGACTTTTCTCAATGAAAGATTAGGCCTTTACTTTTTAAATCACTTGAGAACAAGACAGCCAGTGGCACTATTCTCAGTGGAAAAACCCTTTTTGTATCCACACTCACCACTAGATATGATTCTGCGGGATTCTGCGTGACAGATCAGGCAGTGTTATCATGGTGTGATATCCTTGAGAGGTTAGAGCTCTAATACTCAGCAGGTATCTCACTTGGATTTCAGGAAGAGCTTATGATGGAATAATGACCCCCAGAGTACGTTTTTAATATCACATCAAGCTCTTTAATATCAAAATATCAAGTAATATCACATTTTGATTCCTTTTTGATAAGACTCCTATAGGACATGCTAAAATGATCTAAACCAGACACACACAAAAGAAGATTTCCCTTGACACCAGTTATCAGAGAATATGATGTTCAACATTTAAATTGGAATTACACACCATTTATGAACTTTTTGATATGTGATATTCTGAACTGAGATATTAACGTTATGTTCAATAGAGCCTAACAATGTTTCAGGCAGTGGAATAGGACGGTCTGTTCAAACTGATTTCTGGAATCCTGCCGTTTTAATACTTTGACAAATCTACCTGATGGATCTGATCTGTTTGAGCAGCAATTTCCTGCTTCTCTGATCAGACAGAGACGCATGCTGCAGAAAGTCAAAGCACTGGGGAGTTAATAAAACACACGAGTGAGAATATATCTGGTATGATTTTTCTAGCAAGCACAGTTTGCATACTGATTATTCAATTGCCATACAACTTCATGTAAGCTCTTGGGCCAGTTGAACTCTCACACAAAATAAATTTCTCTCTCATGTCACTTTAAACCTGTATGAATGTATTTGTCCTATGAGGACTGGGGCTGTCAAACTCTAAGTACCATAAAAGTGGTCCACAGGTGTCACGCGCCATTACCAAGTCTTCAGAAGATATATTTTTATGTGATTTTTAGACATATTTTTATGCGATGAACAGACTAGTTTCATGATTTTTAAGCTAATGACTGCTTGAACATTTTCCTCACCTACTCTATTTGGACGATCTGTAAAATGAACATGAATTACATTTCTAAAATAAATAAATAAATACAAATAATGCCATATTGTCACAGCTAAACTCACTCACATTTACATAGACTAACACATCCTTTTTTTATATTGACAATACAACTGTACCAACATTGTTCATACCAGCTGTTCTAAACCATTTTGAAGGTCCAGCTGCCCAACACAATATTCAAAGCCCCCCTATATTAAACAATATTAACAAAACTATAATATAAACATTAACATTCACTATATTATCAACAGAAGCTGGGTGTCTCCCCTATAGTTGAGAATCACTGGCTCATGCTTATACACTTTGTGGTTTAATTTTGGCTTCCTGCAAAATTCATCACAAAGAAAACATATGAACATATGCATTTATTATGCCTTTAGTGAGAATGCAACTGCTAGAGCATGAACTAAATATAAATGTAAAACTATAAATGTGCATTGCAACAATGGCAGTGGGCCAAACCAAATTCCCAGCCGCTGGAGCCAGAAGGGCTTAAGACTCATGCTTTCAGCTCACTACAGCACAGCCGGATGATAATGGGGTCATTGTGCCCAGATAAACTACAAATGGCATTGTCTCACTGGATAGTTCAAGAGGCTGGTTTAAGTTATGGAATGTAATGGAGCTTAGTGCACAAAGGCTCCTATTGTGGCTTCACACACATACCATCAGCACCAAACTGATATATACCGGTCCTCATAAATATTAAGCATCTTGCACTGATGTTGCCAGTTAATATATCTAGACTGTCCAGTTATGTTTGCTATTTAATAATAATGAGATAAGTTTTCATCTTGCTTTGATATATACATCAATATTATATTTATAAATTAACATTACATACTGTTTGGCATGCATGAAGATGCAATATCAAGCCATTTTTACATCATCATCAGATATTTTTCAGTATTAAATAAATAATCCAGACTGAGTGTGTTGTAGGGCTACGAGATGTCAAAACTAAAATGTCAACAAATTAACATCAAAGCAGAATTGGAAATAGAATGTAAAAATCAGAGAAGCAGGTTTGGTTTTATCATCATCAAGTCTGACTCATTTCCATCATGAAAGCAGCATTAATAGATTATACACCCTGACAGACATAATTCAAAATTTAGCACACCAGTGTTTCACATGAATTGATTTCATACTGCAATTTAGGAATTCAAGATCAAGAATTATGAGTGAGCAAATTATTTTTATTAATGTCCTGGTCAAATTTCAATGAGTACATACAGTGTATATAGAGTGTTAGAGAATACAGTCAATCTGGTCTTGAGGCTGAATATGCAACAACAACAACAAAAAAACTGCCAATATTGATGTGCATAATGAATAGTCTGTCTCTGATACAATGTATTATGAAAATATTAATTCGCATTTTAAATATTAAAATATTAATGCATTTATATTGCCTTAAAGTGGTTGTATTAAAATGCATTATAATAACTGTGGATATTAAAAATCTTTATAATGCATTCAAATGCTCACTTATTCATCCTATAAAGTTTCATCTAAATGGAGCATAAATAAGAGCATCATGTATTTACAGAATCACTCAGCTAGGAAAGTTCTAAAGAAACCACAGTCCAGCACAGACAAGCACACACACACAGCATTTTTACACAGTTCAGTGAGTCTTTGACTGTTCCTGGGACTGTATTGATCTGACCGCAGCAGAGCAACCAACTGTCTGTGGAAACATCGATGCAGGCATCAGGCCTAATGCGTTTTAAATAAGTTCTAATGTTGCCATCTCTACCAGAATAAAAATAGGCCTAGACCATTACAAACTACAGAAAGTGCACAGTTAAAGAAATACCATCAAAACTGTCAATAGAAATCTATGAAAATGTCCAAAGTATGAGACAAAAAAAACATAAATGCTATGATTTTCTCAGCATTTTTTAACAGGGCTTGACGTCTATGTAATAAACTCAAGACTGCATGTAGGAACTAGTTGTAAATGGCTAAACCTAATGAACTCCACAAGAACATCTTTTTTTTTTTAATCCCAAAGACTTTTCTCAATGAAAGATTAGGCCTTTACTTTTTAAATCACTTGAGAACAAGACAGCCAGTGGCACTATTCTCAGTGGAAAAACCCTTTTTGTATCCACACTCACCACTAGATATGATTCTGCGGGATTCTGCGTGACAGATCAGGCAGTGTTATCATGGTGTGATATCCTTGAGAGGTTAGAGCTCTAATACTCAGCAGGTATCTCACTTGGATTTCAGGAAGAGCTTATGATGGAATAATGACCCCTGACTTGAAGAAAACACCTTACAATCACAAGACAGCACAGGATTTCCTAACCGTTTGACTGAGAAATATGAAAAATCACACTGCTGTTGCAAGCATTTCAGAAGATTATTTTTGCCTGTTTACTGGCAAATCAATCATTTGTACAAAACTAGGCAGACAAGCAGGCTGACTGACCAATCGATAGACACAATGATAGATAAAATGCTAGATAGAATGATACAATGATAGACAGACAGATCAAACGAAGGAAAGACAAAATGATAGACAGGACAGACCGAATGACTGATAGAACAAACTAGAGAACAAATTAGAATGCATGACAGAATGATAGAACAAACAATCAATAGAACGAACAAATAAAAGAAAGAATGAACAACAGATAAAACAAACCATAGCTAGAACGAAAAATAGATAAAGATTAGATGTAGACAGACAGACAGACAGACAGACAGACAGACTATGGAACAAACTATAACATACAACAGAAATTACCGAACGAACGATTAAACGAATGAACAAGTAAAAGAAAGAACAAACAACAGATAGAACGTACAAACAATTGATAGAACGAGCAATAGATAGAAGTTGTTGTGCTGCCTTTTGATGGACGAAAAGAAAACATGATGAGTACACAGGGTTTTATGACAGGATGTGTAGACACTTCTGTTGCCAATAATAGGCACCACACGTTAAACTCCATTTCCGTGAAGAGAGAACAGAACACCAGCCAGCTTCATTACTGCTGGTGCCATCCAGTAGAAACCAGCCAGTGTGTCTCTCTACAACCCTCTCTAGATAAGGTTCTGGACAGCAGATGGCTCCCCTCGTAAGACTAAATAAGTTGAGTACACCGTGGACTGGGCAATTTCTTCATTCATCAACTTACTTTTGCATTTGCTAGGAAGCTAAAAACATCCGCTGCGCAAATGAGATATTAATTATATATTCCACTACGACATATTTAGTTCACCCTGCATGTATTAAGACACCTTCACCCAGTCACTCTCCATACAGTGCCTGAGTCACCTATATAAACAGATCAGAGGCCAGAGCATCTGTGGCAGAGACATACCGCTCTGCTGACACTTATCTATGCTGCACATCTATGCTGGCGAATGGCTCTGTCACTATCTACCTACCTTACTGAAATGCAGGAGAAAACACCTCAGAGGTCTTTGTATACTAACCTAGGTAAAGAAACTATAAGAATACTTTATATATAAATTATAATGTATACTAGGGTTGAAAAGTTTGGGGTCAGAGTTTTTTCTGAAAGAAATTAGCACTTTTATTCAGCAAGGATGGATTAAATTGATCAAAAATGACTTTGGTATCATTTCTACTAATAAATACTGTTGTTGTTTTCTTACTTTCTTTTCACCAAAGAAATCTGACAAAAAAATGAATCATTGTTTCCACTAAAATATTAAGAAGCACAACGGTTTTCAACATTAATAACACATAATAAGTGCTTCTTGAGCAGCAAATCATCATATTAGAATGATTTCTAAAGGATCATCTGAAGACTGGAGCAATGATGCTGAAAATTCAGCTTTGCCATCACAGGAATAAATCACATTTTGAAATGTATTCAATTTGAACAATATTACAGTTTTAACAGTATTACAGTTTTCACTATAATTTTGATCAAATAAATGCAACATTGGTAAGCATAAGAGACTTAACGTTTGAACAGTAGCGCATGTAAATAATAATATATTCAATATAAATTGAATATTTGCTTATTGCTTTTTCATTCAGTACAAAATATCGTATGAATAACCATCTAGAATGGATGAATCCTTAAAGTTAAATTCTCAGATTTTGAATTTAGATTAATGGATGGATGGATGGATAGACGGATGGTATAGATAGATGAATAAAATGACAGACAGAAAGATTAAATAAATGAACAAACTAAGAACGAAGATAGAACAAACACAGTCTAGAATACAGAATACAGTCTACGCTCTTATTTAGTCAGTGTCAAATGAAATAGATGGCATCTGCTGATTTGTGCTATTTTTGTACATCTGCCATCCCCTGACTCTACAGTCTCAACGTTTCCACATTGCACAGATTCTGTAATGCTCTGATTACCTGACACAATAGCTTCTATATAGAAAACCACTAAGAAAAAACATATGCAGTCAATTTAAAGAACAGAGTAAAGCTCAAAATTCTCCTGATCTATTGTCCATGTTCACGTCTTTGTTTAGGAACACGTGGCACGTGATGATGTACATGTGATGACAGCCACTACACGTGTCTGCTCTGGGGCTCAGAGTACATTTACGGACGTGTCTATCCCAGTGCAACTCTGGAATGGGAGAGGAAGAACATCACTTTCCCATTTAAAGAGAATGTGAAGTCAAAATATATGGAGTTTTAGCTTTCTATTGTCCATGTTCACGTCTTTGTTTAGGAACACGTGGCACGTGATGATGTACATGTGATGACAGCCACTACACGTGTCTGCTCTGGGGCTCAGAGTACATTTACGGACGTGTCTATCCCAGTGCAACTCTGGAATGGGAGAGGAAGAACATCACTTTCCCATTTAAAGAGAAGTCAAAATATATGGAGTTTTAGCTTTTAGTTCATGTGTTTTAACATTTTGCACTACTGAAAACACTAACAAAAATAACTTTTTGCAGGTATGTTTATAAATTGCACAGCATTATTTATCTTGTGTGGCTAAATATTGATGACTGATACTGTATAAAACTGACATCCAATCAAATGCTCTTTAGAATGACAATGTCCCTCCCGCCAATGCTTACAACTAGCAAGTAAATCACTAGTCTTCCCTGATTTATTCACTTAAAGGGGTCATACGATGCTGCTAAAAAGAACATTATTTTGTGTATTTGGTGTAATGAAATGTGTTTATGCGGTTTAAGGTTCAAAAAACACATTATTTTCCACATACTGTACATTATTGTTTCTCCTCTATGCCCCGCCTTTCTGAAACGCGTCGATTTTTACAAAGCTCATTGTTCTGAAAAGCGAGGTGTGCTCTGATTGGCCTGCTATCCAGTGCATTGTGATTGGCCGAATTTCTCAAGCATGTGACGGAAATGTTACGTCCATTACCATACTGTGATGCCTGCGGCAACCACATGTGACGACCCCGGGCTGGACTCTGCTTCGTCCACGGTGAAAGCCGATCCGGCGATCGACAGCACGAAGTTGAAGTATTTCCTCAGCGACCAGCATGGATCAGCTCCAGGCATGACGAAGCGAAATCGTCCTCTTTTGGAAGGCCAAACAAAGTAGTTTCTTTTTCCCAACGAAGCACACAGTGCCTTCCCGACATGGCGGCGGCTGCAACAATACTACAGCGAGAATAAAAGTTACGCCTTCTTTCTTTGAGTGAACATTTGGGCGGCGTTATGCAAATCTTCCCACATAGTGATGTAGATATGTGGGGGCGTGTTAGAACGAGCCATTTTAGGTAGGCGTGGCTGACTCTTAACTTTTATAAAGAATATCTCTTTGGATTTGAGACTTTAGTCTTTGCAACTTTACAGATCTTCTTTATGCACCAAGAGCTCGTAACACTCCAAAGAGAAAGGAAAAATTTAAATCGCATCATATGACCCCTTTAAATAAAACGTCTAAACAAGGAAATCTGCATTAAAATGCAAATGCAAAAAAAAATAATCCTAGATCAATGCAACTTTCCATTTCATTTTTTCCATGACCTATTTCTCGCTCGCCCAGTTCCTGTCCATTCAGAACATATTAGTTTCCATCTTTTGTTGAAAAAATTATTCTGTCTGCCTGGCTTGGATGTGCTGAAAATGTGGAGAGTTTAAAGAATGAAAGGCTACCGTTGAAACCATGGCACGTGTGGAGGTGGCTCATTTCCACACAGACGTCAGGTGGACCACGGGACACGTGCCGCATCTCCCATCCTTCTGGTTGCTTCTTCTCTCATCAATAGCTTGAGAAATCAAACAAGAGACAGACAGGCATATAGTATAGCACTATGACACATTTCTGTCAAAGCAGATTATGAATGAAAGATGGAAAAGCTTGAATGAACCACCAATGGTTAAAATGGTTGATTATGAAAAAGTAAAGCCATTTATTCACAAGTTGTTGAAAGCAATTTGGGAAGTGATGTCATCTAATCTGCATTTGCTTTGCCAAAAGTGAATCCCAAATGAGTCAGTGAAAATCTTCAGAAAGAGTCCTGCATGATTAAAGGAATAATTCACCCAATAATTGCTCTTTTCCATGCAATTACAATGAATGAGGATTTCAAGCTATTTAAAATGTGGTTCACATACATTTGTGTACTATATTCCAAGTCTTCTGAAACCATATGATACAGAAATGTAAGTTATAGTTTACAAAAAAAAAAATCAATGAGCAGGGATGAATTGTGAATGAATCATTCTTTTAAGTCAGATATTTTCAATGAATAATTTGATTCAGTTCACAAAACTGGTCTGAATGGTTTGTCCATAAATTCCCCTGACTCAATCCAGTTACTCATGGCTTCAGAAGACGTGGATCCTTTAACAAAAAGCACCATAAAAGCATCATAAAAATGGTCCATTCCACTCAAGCACTATATTCCAAGGCTTCTGAAGTCATATGATACAAAAAAAAAAATTTTATTCACTGAAAATCTTGACATCTGCCCTAGCTCTCCTTGACTTGTACATAACAGAAGCAGCAATGTCAGATTTGTGAATGAATCATTCTTGTGAGTCAGATATTTTTAATGAATCAGTTGATCTAGTTCACAGAATTGGCCTGAATGATTCATTCATGAATCTGATTAATATGGTTTTCACTGACTCAGTGAAGACTACTGTATGCCTTCAGAAGACTTGAATCATTTAGCTACTAATTTATCTCATCTATATCAACTTAATTTTCAGTCTTAAAGATATCAAAAGGTTTAATGATAATATAGTTTTATACAAGCATAACAGGGGTCATTCTGGGACTCTTATAAGGCTCTCTGGGAGCTGGGTAACTAGTGGCCGTCACCAAGCATGGTTGAGAAGACAGCAGTTTCCCTGCAGTGACCTTCTGCTAGGTCACAACACAAATTCACTTTGCTTTCAAGACATTTCCAATTTTGTCCACTTTATTAGTTCTCATTCACTTCTGGGGCTTTGCAAATAAAATACTGCAGATACTGCCATAAAGACCAGACAATGCACATCTTTTAGACAGAGATTGATTTTAAGGGGCCACACGCTTTACTAAAAAAAATATCAGTGCTAATTCTTATTGTGCCTTATTTGAGGTCATTAGGCTGTAACAGTGGAAGGAAGAACAGAGGCAAATAAAAAGAAAAAAAGAACAAGAAACAGCATTGATTTATCAATAGAAGCATCCACAAAGACGACCCCTTTTCAACCTCAAAAAGTCAAAGAAATTCACATCTACTTCAAACCCACAATTCAGTGTTTTTTAATCTACTAAAATGAAACGCAGGGAAAAACATGAGTGGTTCCAAGAAGAAGTTTTAGTTTTCTATTTCCTTTACAATGGACACTGATTGGCTGCAAAGACTGATTTCAAAGAAAGTACTATAATAAGCCGCTTGAAATTGCAGGTAATTTACTGGTGCTTTAATGCTTTTATAGCTGATGTTTGTTGACAACAGCCATGCATGTTTTTCACAGCTCATAAATTATTATATAAATAATAACAAACATGAAAACGGAGGGCTTTCGTCATTCAATCAAGACTGATGTGACCTCTTGAAAAATGGCTCATGTTTTTAAATGCAGGGCATGCAAATCATAAATTAACACAGCCAGCTGCACTTTAACATTACAGACTCTTTCGATTCAGCCCTCTACATAGAACTGTATTGTACAGAAGAAAAACAAGACTACTATATGTTCATTCCTTTGAACAAACTGCATCAAATGTCACCATGGCCCAGAATGAAGTGATCTGTGAGTGGGCAGTGTGGAGATCCCTGAATCCTCCTCCTTTGTACAGTACAGAATGGCTGTTCTTGGAAATGGCTGCCACACTGTGGAAAATTACAGGGCTATGGTGCACCGGCCCGGCCCTCCAGCCCTTCAAATCTCGTCTGCCCGAGTGCTAATTAACATTGGGAGGGGGGAGGTCAGCAGGAGTTTGGTAGCAGACTATATCATACTGGTCTCCACAACTGGATTATCTGTTTGTTTGTTTTTTGAGACAATACCAGGAACAAAAAAGCAAATACGCGCACATGTTTGTTCGTTCGTTGGACTTGAAGCGTCGCTGGGCACCGATCATTGAATGACACCAAAGTACCACGAGAGTGATTCGAAAGCATAAGGAGCCGTCTGCCCTGCTCTCTATAGCTCTCGTGAATGTCATACAACGATCGATCTGCACAGTGCAAACAGCCAAATCCTGGATATTTTAGGCAATATAGAAATCCTGGCAAGAATGCGTCCTATAAAAATGGCCCGTATGATCACCCTAATTAGAACGAGGATGAGTTTTATGGAAAAATGCCAAACTCATGACCTAGTTTTCTCGCCTGAAAGCAGGAAATATCGATCCAGCATTCCAATGATTAGCAACACACATAAACACAGCTGACAACTCACAAACACAGTGTGTGTTCAGTGATTTGAGTTAACCTAGAAACCTACAGGACAACCGTGCAGCGGCAGTCGAGGCCGAGATTGTGCCCTAATGGAAAGCACTAAGTTTCATGGATTTGGACAACAGAAGTTCATTGTCCCACCTCTTTGGAATCCATATAAGAAGATCCAATTCAACACAAACTGCAAAAAATGACATCACATGCAATGCAATGAAAAGTAATAATTTATATATTCAAAATATACTCTATAAATGGATTGCAAAAACATTCTTCATTAGATATAATTTTTAGTATTTTGCACCATTGGTGTTTCATCGACTATGGGTGCTAACTGTGACCAATTATTATAGGGCTTAAATATAATTTCTGTAGGCTACAGTGAAGAAACAAATATATATTCTATATATACTTGTTTATATTCTCTAGGTTGTATATCATTGTTGTAGTGTTTTAAGAGAGTTTGTTTTCTAAAAGCCCACAGGGTCCATATTTGAAAAAAACACCCAGTGTTTGCACCTGTCATCTTCCTAGTGTGGAGAAATGAAGGAACAGTTTGTGAAAGGGAAAATATCCTTCTAGCTGATCCCGCCATTCAGTTTTGACTGCCTGATCAATGTCTGCACTTAGATGTCAGAGCTGAATGCTTTTATTACTATTAAATGAGTGAAACTGAAGCTTTGCTGAAGCTCTCTTTCATCCACAACCCTACACTTCAGCTTGAATCATCTAACCCACTTTTGCATGAAAAGCTCATTTTATTTCTGCCTTTGCTTTGTTAAAGTATGATGAGTACTTCAAAGTCAGCGTGACAGTATTTTTTTTTTTTTTACATAATTTTTGCTTTTCTTCATTACAGACTGCTTGTTTTAAACAAAAGCACAGGTGACTTTTATAGTTTTTCTGTCTGTGAGTTGGGGGCATCTTGGTTTACTGCGTCTACAGCGGTAACTAAGCGTATACCTGATAAAACTGACCTCAAGACATCTGAAGGATTGTGTTTCCAAGGCTTCAGATCTCTGAGCTAAATTATTCAGCTGTGTAATTCAGTTTCTCTAGACATGAACCTCTGTTCACCCACATCCTACACCTACAAATGAATGGCTATTTAAATGAAATTAATAACAAATAAAGAGACTTCAAACACATTTTCATGGGTTAGGGGTTATGAAAATGCTTTATTAAGCACCACTGATTAACAATGCAGACAAAATTTTATATTAAGTCAGAGATTTCATGTGATGCAAGTTACTGATTACTGTTCTGACTACTGTCATTCAGGCCAAAGAGCTAAAAACATTTAATCACTGACAAGATTGCTTTCCTTGCCCTCCAAACTCTATCTTACCTGAAAAAATTGCAACAGAATCAGATGTGTAATGTGTATCTACCGTCATCATGTGTGTATCAGCACACATTTTTGCAGGGAACTTTTCTCACACAAAGAAGACAATGGCGGATGCTTCACACTGGTAACCTTCAGGTCTGGTGCAGATCACAATGTTGTTTGACTGCACAATATGATTTTTCTATTTATCTGTTTGGGCTATTATTAGGGCAGAAATCATGCGCCAAACAGGCACACGTGAAAACTGACTAACCAGAAGAGCCTTAGATAACAAAAAACATCCAACAAATAGCTGTTTACTCATATATAATAAACAAAAAGGTCACGTTTTTGCTGTAAAAAATGAGTAAATGTTCATGCACTGACATAAATGCTAACTTTTTTACAACTGCAGATTTTTGACCTTGTAGGTCTTCATCAGGCTAAATCCCTAAGTTAAGTAAATCACTTAAAGATGCAATATTTGCAAAGTAAAAATAAAACAAATATAGCCGAACTAAACTGAAACGAAATGGAACAATCGACTTTCACTGATTTTTAAATCGATAAGAAATTGAGCACTACATATTCAATGATTCATATTATACTGACTAGCTAAAAAGTTGGTCATTAAACATATAACATGACTTAAATCAGTCGGAGTTGGACAGGCATCAGGGTATGTGCCAGTTAATAATATTAGGCTATACAGTAGGGCTGTCCAAAAAAATCCGAATTTCGAATATTCGTCGAATTTAAAATAAAAATCCATATTCAAATGCAAAAATGCTGCATTCGAATTTTAGGTGTGTGTCAGGCTGCCTTATCAGTGGCACAAAAGATGCAATGACGATGTAAGTGTAAGTTATACGTTTTTCTTAGTCTATCAAGTTGAACCCACTGGATGCGGCGCTGCTACATTGTTCATTCACAATATTGCGAGAAAAGAAAACATCAATGTGGAGATGTCGTTGTTTACGTCAAAACTGAAAACAAGCCATTCACACAGAACGCATATTTATCGCATTTTCTATAGGGACATCTATCACTGTTACACTCACGTCTCGCACAAGAGAGCCGCATGTTTAGAAAGCCATGCAAAATTAAAGGCACATTATGTAAGTTTTTTCCACTAGAGGGCGCGTATTCAAAACAAACAAAGAAACAAAGGCGTAGTTTGATGAAGCCGAGACTGAGCGTGGAATCATGGGAGTTGTCGTCTTCATCCCCACAACCGATGCAATCTGACAGGACTCGGGCAGAAATCATGTTTCTAATGATTTATTAACGTAGTAGAATGAAGCAGGGTGAGGCTGAAAGCCGTTGAAGCGAATTGAGGCCGCTGAACGAGCGTGACACACGGCTCGAAAGCAGCTGAGCTTTTATTATGCCACAGTCGACCGCTTCCGCTCCTTCCAGTCGTGCATATGTGGGGTAAAGCAGCGCTGTTTTATCATACTAGATACATTTGAAAGTTCTGTTATAATGCTACTCTGTGCGGTTGTCACCGGTCTATTAAAACGCATAACATATTAAAGCGTCTTTGGTGTTTCCATGTTTTCTACAAAACAAAACCGAAAATTGAGGGTGAATGACGTCATTGGCAGGCGACACAATGACACTATAGACACGGTCTGTGTCACTAGTTAAAATTGATTATTTCTCTGGATTTAAACATTCTTCAAAACATTTGGAATAATTTAAGTACACAAGTCAGCAAAATATATAACACTGTTCTAGTGGTTTTTGGATATTTTAATAAAAAAATCGTACATATTGTGCCTTTAATATAAGTTCAACTTTTAAAAAACATGTCTCGAGACTTTATGGCGGTTTTTCCCCATCCCACTACATCACATGTTTTTAAATGAAAAAGTACTATTTGTGATTGGTTTTCGGTCCTTTGTATTAAACTATACATACATACGTTATTCTGTTTTGTTTCTAATTGTTTAAGCAACTTAATTAATTATATAGGTGTTGGAGAGACTTTTGACTTTCAGGATCTGATTCAGACTGGGATGAGTGAACCCCCCGGGGTGCCGGTTAGAGCACAATAATTATAAAAGGATGAGGACACCGGTGATCAGGTTTAGGGAATGTATTGATAGGAGATTATCAATGACAGGCAGTAGAGGCATTATTCTGGAACACAAGAAATACAATAAAGGATAATGAATAACTAGGCATATACAATTATAACATCCATTGGTAAATAAAGACAGCCAAAGCATACTAAATCCTCATCATTAACATGGGTTTGTGAAATATACAATCCAAGAAGGGAACAAAACGTATCACATTGTACATTATAAACCATAAGTGATCATCTGACATGATAAACCTCACATCACAGTGATCGCTCGTTTGGCATCATGAACAGCTCGAAATGTCAAATCACATCATAAAGGTAACATTGAAAACCAAAACAGTGATATACATCTCAATAAAGATGAAATAATCACATATATAACAGCATCATTCATCTAAACTAACATAAACAACGGCTGTGGGCATGTCTGGACGTGTGTGTGACGGAGTTATAAATAACTCAATACCGATCTCCATAGACACAAAAATAAAGCAAACAGGCTTACTTGTAGGTCAATGACTAACACCTCAAAGTAACTTCTGCAGGAAATATCAGAAATAAACCGGAATTAACGTCCATTCAGCGTTCAACAACAGCAGCGGCTCAACTCACGAGACTACTCAGCCGGATGGCGACATACAATATCAGAATAAAAGCTCTCTCTTAAAGGAGCCTTTACAACAAGTGAGTTTGTCAAATCTGAAGGAAAAAAGCCAGAAGAGCCGAGGGGAAAAGAGAGAATGACGAGTTGTTTTTTCTTATTAGAATTGTGAGATATAATCTCGGAATTGCGAGAATAAAGTCAGAATTTTGAAATATAAAATCAAATTTATCTTTTTAAAATATTTTATTCCATGGCTCCATAGACTGCCACTTGAAAACCGTCATTTTCTGCCTCCAGATAGGCTCCGCCCACAAAAACGTCATCCCTGTTTCGGATCTGTAAGACTATCCCACTCTCTAACATCAATTTTGTTGAATAACAGTGCTTATCGCTGGGTGACAAGCTCTTGTAATATGCGGAGAACATTTTGAAAATGACATCTAATCAATATAATTTATAATCTTTTTAAACCTAACTATTTTGTACCGTATCCGTGAAATTCTCTAGCCGTAAA